>NC_133713.1:9711375-9882650 GCF_048934315.1 Petromyzon marinus | reverse complement strand
ATGAGATGTCAACTACCTCGCCTGGTGTACAGGAGATGTCGTGGGTTCGATCCCGACTCTGACGCCCGCTGTACATTTGAAGTTTGCGTGTCTCTCTCTATCTCTCTCTTACCATCATCATCACGGTGGCTAGGAGATGTTAACTACCTCGTCTGGTGTACAGGAGAGGTCGTGGGTTCGATCCCGATCCTGACGCCTGATGTATATTTGAAGTTTGCGTGTTCTCTGCGTGGTCGCGTGGATTTGTGACGTTACACGGCAACATTATTCAACCAACTAGGAAGAAAGATAGACAGAGCACAGTTCGGGTACTGGACAGTCACCCGATAGCGAAGGAATGGGGACAGCTGTTGCAGCAGCTGGCTTCTGTTCCACATGCCCTCGGATGGTTGAATTCTTTGGTAAACCGTGTGAGTTAGGGTGTGTGTGTGTGTGAATGGGAGCGGTGGTGCAATAGTTAGCGCTAATATGCGCTACGAACCGGTCCTGGGCCTCCCCTAGGTCGACTCAGCCTCAAAAGACTACCTGGTGCGGTGTGTAAACATCGCCACTGGGGAGACAAAGGCGGTCGGGCGTCGTGTGCCGTGCCGCTCTTCATAGATGCTCGCTTAACAGCACTTGCCCCTACAGTCTGTTAAGGCTATACCGGGGAATCTTTGTCTTTGTATGAGTGTGTGTGTGTGTGAGAAAGAGAGTCGTTAAGAGAGAGTTTTTTGACACTGCTAACTTCGCATGGAGACGTTACGTGGCCGCATGGACTGGGGCTGCCGTTGCCTTGCAGATAAATTCCCAGCTGCTCTCAACTCCTAACAACCGCCGAGATCCACCGCTGGACAAATGGCAATTGGCCGAAGCTTAACCCGGGCAAGACGTAGTAGGGGGGGGGGGCTGGTGGTTGTGAACCTGTATCGCCAGGCAGAGGGGGCTATCAGCCGGGCAAGCGGCTGGCGTTGGTGGTAGCGGGCAGCTGGTGACCTCTGTTCTGGTGCGAACAGAGGTCGCCGAGGGGCTGACGATTCCATCCCAGGCCGCCGTCCTCGGTCACCACCAACACCGCCGATGTCGCCCACCTGAGGAATACCGCCCGGGCTCGGCATCGCCCGCTGCACTCCTCCACCTTGACGTGCGTCAAACCTCTGTCGCGCCGTACGTAGCCAACCGTGCAAATCGGAAGTGCGGGGAGGGTGTGGAAGGACACCAAATTGAGCACAAAGAGCAGTCCTAAAGAAATGAGCTTTCAATCTGGATGATGATGATGATGAGGATTGAAAAGTTTCAAGCTACAGTAGAATCCTAATATCGGAAGGAAGAGCGTTCCAGACGGCCGCGGAAGCAGTGCACCTGGAAGCGCCGTGCGGTGACCACCGCCGTCTTTGTCCGATGGCCAAAAGCCGCTGCTCGATTCTCGAAAGCCGTGCACCCGCCAGGGTCACCCGGCACAACATCGCTGAGTTCACTTGTTAATGTGCCATCGAAGGCCATACCGGGAAACATTTGTCTGTTGTGCGGCTAGAGAATACGCGGGTTCATGAGTCCCGCGTTCTTGCTTCACGTGTTCGCGGCGTGGCACCTGGGCGATGCTCCATCATCATCATCCTCACCATCACCTTCACTCCCTCCACCATGCATGCCCCAAACATCCCCCTCCTTCCTTGTCCCACCAGGCAATGGGATTGGTCGTGACCCGCCGTGGTGGTTATTGAATGCCGCCAGTACCTCCTACCGTGGACAAACAGCGGACCGTGTGTATGCAGGGGACGCCTCTACTTACGAACATTCGACTTACGAACAGACCTCTGGAACCGAACCCCTTCGTAAGTAGAGGAGTCCCTGTGCACCGTGTCAGGTATTCATTCAATCGTTTAGGGGGGGGGGGGGGGGTGTTGGTTGAGATTCCACTCACTCAGATCGACTGGTTTCATAGCACAGTGCGCTAACCACAGCACCACCGCTCCCTGCAGTCAAAACAGTGTTTAAAAAAAAATAAACCGCCGCAAGAGGAGCGCAGTCGCAGTTAAAAATAAGTGAGCGGTTTCCTGTGCGAATGAGTCCTGTGGCCCGCTTGCTTACAGCTCCGAGGCAGTGGTGCAAATTCCACATTCCCATGCAAAAGGGGCGAGTCTCCTAAAAAGCCAGTCACAGTCTCCTTCACTCGTACGGCCGCTGATGTCGACGCAGAGCAACAAACGACAATTCCACATTCAGGTGGTCAAGGCCAGACAACCGCGCCAGCAGCAGGAGCGGTGTAGTTGTGCAGCAGCAGCAGCATCGTCGTCGCTGTGATGTCTCCTCCTTCGTATCTGTGGATCGGGGCATTGCGTCATTGTACGGTCTGTTCTGGGGTAGTGATAGGGGTAGTGGTAGGGGTAGTGATGGGGATAGTGGTAGGGGTTGGGGTAGTGATGGGGGGTAGTGGTAGGGGTTGGGGTAGTGGTAGGGGTTGGGGTAGTGATAGGGGTAGTGATAGGGGTAGTGGTAGGGGTTGGGGTAGTGATGGGGGTGTTGGTAGGGGTTGGGGTAGTGATGGGGGTGGTGGTAGGGGTTGGGGTAGTGATGGGGTGGTAGTAGGGGTTGGGGTAGTGATGGGGATAGTGGTAGGGGTTGGGGTAGTGATGGGGGTGTTGGTAGGGGTTGGGGTAGTGATGGGGGTGGTGGTAGGGGTTAGGGTAGTGATGGGGTGGTGGTAGGGGTTGGGGTAGTGATGGGGGTGGTGGTAGGGGTTGGGGTAGTGATGGGATAGTGGTAGGGGTAGAGGTAGGGGTTGTGGTAGTGATGGGGGTAGTGGTAGGGGTAGTGATAGGGGTAGTGGTTGGGGTAGTGATGGGGGTAGTGGTAGGGGTTGGGGTAGTGATGGGGGTAGTGGTAGGGGTTGGGGTAGTGATGGGGGTGGTGGTAGGGGTAGTGATCGGGGTAGTGGTAGGGGTTTTGGTAGGGATGGGGGTGGTGGTAGGGGTTGGGATAGTGATGGGGGTGGTGGTCGGGTTGGGTTAGTGATCGGGATAGTGGTAGGGGTTTGGGTAGTGATGGGGGTAGTGGTAGGGGTTGGGGTAGAGGTAGGGGTTGGGGTAGTGATAGGGGTAGTGATGGGGGGTTGGGGTAATGATAGTGATAGGCGTTGGGGTAGTGATGGGGGTAGTGGTAGGGGTAGTGATGGGGTAGTGGTAGGGGTTGGGGTAGTGATCGGGGTAGTGGTAGGGGTTTGGGTAGTGATGGGGGTGGTGGTAGGGGTTGGGTTAGTGATGGGGGTAGTGATGGGGGTTGGGGTAGTGATAGGGGTAGTGATGGTGGTAGTGGTATGGGTTGGGGTAGTGATAGGGGTAGTGATGGGGGTAGTGGTAGGGATTGGGGCAGTGATAGGGGTAGTGATGGGGGTAGTGGTAGGGGTTGGGGTAGTGGTGGGGGTAGTGATGGGGGGTTGGGGCAGTGATAGGGGTAGTGATGGGCGTAGTGGTAGGGGTTGGAGTAGTGATGGGGGTAATGGTAGGGGTTGGGGTAGTGATGGGGGTAGGGATGGGGGGTTGGGGTAGTGATGGAGGTAGTGGTAGGGGTTGGGGTAGTGATAGGGGTAGTGATGGGCGTAGTGATAGGGGTTGGGGTAGTGATGGGGATAGTGGTAGGGGTTGGGGTAGTGATGGGGGTAGTGGTAGGGGTTAGATTAGTGATGGAGGTAGTGGTAGGGGTAGTGATAGGGGTAGTGATGGGGGTAGTGGTAGGGGTTGGGGTAGTGATGGGGGTAGTGATGGGGGGTTGGGGTAGTGATGGAGGTAGTGGTAGCGGTTGGGGTAGGGGTTGGGGTAGTGATAGGGGTAGTGATGGGGGTAGTGATAGGGGTTGGGGTAGTGATGGGGGTAGTGGTAGGGGTTGGGGTAGTGATGGGGGTAGTGGTAGGGTTGGGGTAGTGATAGGGGTAGTGATGGGGGTAGTGGTAGGGGTTGGGGTAGTGATGGGGGTAGTGGTAGGGGTTGGGGTAGTGATGGGGGTAGTGGTAGGGGTTGGGGTAGTGATAGCGGTATTTATAGGGGTTGGGGTAGTGATGGGGGTAGTCTTTCTCGTACGACAATTCCACATTCAGATGGTCAAGCCCAGACAACCGCGCCAGCAGCAGCAGCAGCAGCAGGAGCGGAGTGTGTCGCGTGTGATGTCTCCCTCGTGTTTGTCGATCGGGGCGTTGCGTCGTTCGTCATGCGTCGTCCGGCCTTCTGGTTGAGAGTCGCAGCAGTGAAATAGGCTTCGTGATTGAGTGGCGTTCGTTGTTCCCCGTGGACCAATAAACGCGAGGCGATGCAGACGTCGAGGGGGAAGGCAAAAAAGGTGGGGGGGGAGGGGCGGGGGAGATGTTTAGGGTTTGGCAAAAGGCAGTGGAAAATTTCAACTTACCAAGAGAACCGCGGCTCACGTGACCACAAAACACGCTGTGTGAAGGGAACCTCAAGGATTGGGAGGTAGTGTGGCCGTGGTGAGTGTGTGTCTGTGTGTAGTGCAGCGGTGAGCGCTACCCTGCGCTACGTCCCAACCGGCGACAATTATCTGAACCGGTCCTGGGTCTCCCCTAGGCCGACTCAGCCTCAAATTAGTACCTTGTGCGGTGTGTAAACATCGCGACTAGGGAAACAAAGGCGGTCGGGCGTGGTGCTGTCCTACCCACCCCCTCGTGTGTCGTGCCGGCCTTCATAGATGCTCGCGAACAGCACTTGCCCCAACAGTCTATGAAGGCTACACGGGGGATCTTTGTATCGCAGGGGGCATTGCGCAATGGTTAGCGCACTGCACAACGAACCCAGATTTTGATTCTTATAAGCCATGGGAATCACAGTTCGATCCCCAGATCCGAGTTTGATTCCCAGCCATGGCTAACATCAGTGGCGAGTGAAATGTTTACTGTAGGTCGACTCAGCCTCGTGCGGCAGGCTAAATATCAACACTGGTGAGACAAAGGCGGCCGGGCGTGGTTAATAGGTGGTCACTAACAGCACTTGCCCAAACAATGTACGTATGGCCATACGGGGGACCTTTGTCTTTGAATTGTATACGTGCTATAAAGGAATTCTCCCCCCAGAAATGTCGCCAATGATACATAATTCCTTTTCAAGGTCAGTTATTGATGAAGGCGCTGAGGTTGTTTGATCTCTGCACCACCGCACCGCCAATGCGCTGTCACCAAAGCATTCGTCCTTTGTGATGAAAGTTCTTCGCGGAAGTTCCCGTGGGGAGCTCGGTCCGACCGTTTGGAACTCTTCCAACAACGCTTCCTCAATCGACGCCCCAACCTGGGCGATAGATTTCAGAGGTATCAGCTCCCCAATCCTCTTGCCTGCTTCCACGAGCCATCCGCCGATACCCAAGGGCGAGTTTCCTGTTCTGCGAGACATCCGAATGGATAGGCTTCGTCTCAGCGAAGACGCCAGCGACGATAACACAATTGGGATACTATTGTGGCGATATATATATTTAAGCAGCATAGAGGAATGATAAGTTTATGGCGAGGAATGAGGCTCCGGGTTAAAGAGGGCATCAGTCACACTGTGTGTAGTGTAGCGGTTAGCGCGACGAACCCGGCCACCAGAGTTCGATTCCCGCTCACGGCCAACACAACCAGTGACGATTATGTGAACCGGTCCTGTGCCTCCCCTAGCTCGACTCAGCCTCAAATGAGTTAGCTGGTGACGGTGTGTCAACATCGACATTGGGGAGACAAAGGCGTCCGGGCGTGGTTGCTGGCCACCCACCCCCACGTGTGCCGTGCCGGCCTTCATAGGTGCTCGCAAACAGCACTTGCTCCTACAGTCCGTTGGAGGCTACACGGGATAAGCTTTGTCTTTGTATAACCATCTGGACCATACAATCCATCTACAATACACATCGCCTCCTGTGCCGTGTCGACCTTCACATGGGCGATCGTTTGGTCTTTGTACAATTCATGCGTATGGAACTCTCACGATGGGTATACGGGTCCGTGCTGCACGCACACACACACACGCAGCCACAGTGCTGCACCCACCCACACACACGCAGCAGCCACAGTGCTGCACCCACACACACACAGCAGCCACAGTGCTGCACCCACACACACACACGCAGCCACAGTGCTGCACACACACACGCAGCCACAGTGCTGCACCCACCCACACACACGCAGCCACAGTGCTGCACCCACCCACACACACGCAGCAGCCACAGTGCTGCACCCACACACACACACACGCAGCCACAGTGATGCACCCACACACACACACGCAGCCACAGTGCTGCACCCACCCACACACACGCAGCCACAGTGCTGCACCCACCCACACGCAGCCACTGTGCTGCACCCACACGCAGCCACAGTGCTGCACCTACCCACACACACGCAGCCACCGTGCTGCACCCACCCACACACACGCAGCCAGAGTGCTGCACCCACCCACACGCAGCCACCGTGCTGCACCCACACACACACACGCAGCCACAGTGCTGCACCCACACACACACACGCAGCAGCCACAGTGCTGCACCCACACACACCCACACGCAGCCACCGTGCTGCACCCACACACACACAAGGCAGCCACCGTGCTGCGGTCGAGTCGTGAAAGTTTATTCCACAATTGCTACATCTTACAGGGCAAGGGGTGTGTGTGTGTGCGTGTGGTTATAAACACAGCGTCTGTCCGAGACTGGAGGCGGCCTCCCTCCCCAAACTCAGACACCGGAGCGCGCCTTCGCCTCCTTGGGGTGTGCGAACATGCGGCCCAAATTAAAGTAAACGTCCAGTCACCCGGCAAGCGTTAGCGAGTGGCCCACGGGCCCCCTCAAACGTGTCCCGCTACTGCAAGCGACCGACTCTCAAGTACCACTTTATTGGGAAGTCAGCGGTGGTCGTCCAATGGGGCTGGTCATAGGAATGTGGAATTTCCATCGCTCGCCGCGTAGCCAGCAGCTGAGACGAGCACGCCTGGGCAGCAGGGACAGATTGAGGTGACGGTGGTGGGGGGGGGGGGGAGGTCGATTTGGACATTTGTCCAGAGCCCAAAAATTTCAGAGGCGGGAGGGGGGGGTCCATGAAACACAAAAAATACAAAAGCTTAAGAAGTAGAATGCACCGACGACGCGCGAAGCGTCTTCAAGGGCACAGATTTACACAACAGGGAGATTAAACATGATTTAGAAAGCAGATTTACACAACAGGGAGATTAAAAAGTGGAAGGAAATGAGGGGGCCGAGCCAGAAAAATGCGAGAAAAACAGAAGTTGAGGAGGGGGTAGCGGGGGGGGGAGTCCCCGAAGGCGATAGAGGAAGGGCGTGGAAGAGAGATTTGAAATCAAAGAGGGGGAGAAGCCTGGGCACGGAGTTGGGGGGGGGATGGAGGAGGTAGGCAGTGGTTAAGAGCTGCTGCTGCTGCCACCAAGTAGGACTGTTCTCCCCTTATTGCCGTTATAACTGCGAACAATGTGCAACACCGCCTTCATTAATTGCTCTCTCAGGGGATGGACGAGGAGGAGGAGGGGGGCGAGCGGATACATTCTGCTTGGGACTACTTGGGAGTAAGGATCATCCACTTCACGTGAGGTTTAAGATCGAGATCGCTGCGACACCCAGCGATCTCACAAGCTGGCAGCTACGTGAGCAGGGCGAGCGACGGTACCGTGAAGCGTCTCTGCACGCGACGCCGTAAAGGAGAGTTTCTCGTACACCCACCATCACCAACCACGCTTCGTCTCTTTCCCAAATGACTTCTCCCCCCCCAATTCAAATTATACTCGTTCCACGCTGCACGCACCCGATGATGGTTAAACACGTTCCACGTGCAGCGCGAAGCGATTGACGCTGTCCGCGCCACGTGGAACACGCGTACACGCGCACACTGACGTCTCAATGTTTAACTTTGAACCGACTCTGTGAACGCAGACGGCGTCAATTGCTTTGCGCGGCACGTGGAAAGTGTTTAACAATCATCGGGCGCGTGCAGCGTGGAGGGGGTATAATTTGAATTGATAATAAATTGGGATAACGAGGAAAGACGTGGCGTAGTGGTGGGTCGCAAGGACTGGAGTTTGGTAAACCCTGACGTACACTCATGGTTCATCAAACACACTTGATTCTTATGCTCACTGTACATTCATCAAATCGCGTATTGTTAATGTATTATTTATACATCGAGTATTCTGCGTTATCTTTACACTGATTTGCGTGCGGTTCATTGAACCCCTGGCTGCCACTAGCGATTCTACATGCACCACAAGGACAACAACAACAAAAAGCACCCCGACCTATTTGCGAACCAACGTGACAAATCTTGGGATTTCGGGGAAGGTGGCAATTGGAGTGTCCTGGACAAAAACGCTTGAAAATCTACAAATTCTCGCGGTCCAGAAAGGAGGCTTTTGTTCAGATTAAGCGGATTAAGTGAATGAAAAGAGTTAATTATTAATTCAATTGTTCGGCCATCGGTGGGGGAGGTGATAATCAAATTTACCGAAAGAACCAAAGAGTGTATATTGTAAAGTGTTCCAATGGGGTTATATTAAAAATAAGTATGTATACATATTCTTGGTTCTTTCGGTAAAGTCACGTAGAAGGGAAACAATAAAATAAAAAATATATAAAACAATAAAATTCTCAAGACGTTTCGACTGCAACACAAGCAATCATCATCAGGTGTGAAAATCACAACAAGAAAATTTGAAATTTTCTTGTGGTTTTCACAAAATTTGAAATTTTCTTGTTGTGGTTTACACACCTGATGATGATTGCTTGTGTTGCAGTCGAAACGTCGTGAGAATTTTATTGTTTTATATTTTTATTATTTTATTGTTTCCCTTCTACGTGACTTTACCGAAAGAACCAAGAATATGAATCCCTGCAGTCACGAAAGCTTTAAATCAAAAGTATGTATACATTAACAATGCCTGTGCTTATATTGCGTCCATAACCTCAGAGGAGGGTTTTTATTTTATTTTATCAAGGGGACCTCCCACCCCCTCTATGAATGGCAGCTGCCCCTGTTCGGCACAAATTGAACACGTCACCAGCCTGCAAGGAGGCATTCGTCTGCCAGTAGATGGGGGGAAATCATTCCCCTCTAATCCCAACAGAGTAACTTGCAAAAATTGTAAAAAAATATTTGGACCGTGACGCCGGCACAGATGGCCTACTTTCTTCGTCAACAATATCCACTGAAAAGCGGACGGCGCGTATTTACGGTCAAAAGTATTCACCTGGGGCGCCCAGGAGGTTTGAACCGCAAACCTCCACAAACGGCAAACGCACGGACGCTTGGCCATATATAGACACACACGCACACACAAATATGTCTGCGTTATAGAGTTTAGTTTTTGTTTGTTTCCAGAACACTTCCTCCAATTGGCACTTCCCTATATTTCTTACAGACTAGTAGAGACATTGGTGACTCATGTAAGTGTGTAGCTTTCATCTCTCGTTATTGACTCATGTAAGCCAGCAGTCTTTACTTTCCGGTAAGGTGTGGAAGACGCGTCGTTTAGTAACCAATAACTGTTCAAAGCATTGTTAAATATGGGCACCTATAACTAGTACCTAGTTTATAATCGTAGCACCTCACCGTATAGTCGGCGGTCAGTGTGCGGGTCTAGTCCAATCGGTGTGGTCGAGTGCGATCATTGCATGGTCTCGATTATTGTGCGATCAGTCTGTGTGATCAGTGTGATCAGTCTGTGTGATCAGTGTGATCAGTCTATGTGATCAGTATGTGTGATTAGTGTTATCAGTCTGTGCGATCAGTCTATGTGATCAGTGTGATCAGTCTGTGTGATCAGTGTGATTAGTCTGTGTGATCAGTGTGATCAGTCTGTGTGATCAGTCCATGTGATCAGTGTGATCAGTATGTGTGATCAGTGTTATCAGTCTATGTGGTCAGTGTGATCAGTCTGTGTGATCAGTGTGATCAGTCTGTGTGATCAGTGTGATTAGTCTGTGTGATCAGTCTGTGTGATCAGTGTGATTAGTCTGTGTGATCAGTGTGATCAGTCTGTGTGATCAGTGTGCGGTCTAATTCAGTCTGTGTGGTCAGTATGTGATCAGTCTGTGTGATCAGTCTGTGATCAGTGTTGGATCTAACAGTCTGTGTGATCAGTATGTGTGATCAGTGTTGGATCTAACCCAGTCTGTGATCAGTGTGTGAACAGTGTGATCAGTCTGTGTGATCAGTGTTGGATCTAACACAGTCTGTGTGATCAGCCTGTGTGATCAGTCTGTGATCATGGTGCGGTATAATTCAGTCTGTGTGATCAGTGTGATCAGTCTGTGTGATGAGTGTGATCAGTCTGTGTGATCAGTGTGATCAGTGTGCGGTATAATTCAGTCCGTGCGGTCTAGTCCAGTCTGCTCCTCTTTCCTCGCCATTTGCATCTCCCCCTGGTCTCTCGACTTTGCGTTTCTGCCCTCAGTCGCTCACAATTATTGCCACCGGCGTCAGCCGCCCGTCACTCCCCCCCCCCCCCTCGTGTATATGCGCCGACCGCACACCTGTCAACCCATACGGTCTAACCCCGTATTTTTGGACAGGGAAATTGAGTTTTCAGGCCCACACGGCGTACAGCCGTTTCAATACGGGCAAAAATATCTGTTTGTTTGTGTTTCTCCCTTGCGATGGGACTTTGCAGGATGAACGTTGAGATTTATAAGGGGCACGGGGTGGCCAATAAGTTCTGAGTTGGTCTGTAATAAGGTAGGGCACTGATAAGGGGTAGACCGGCTCGCGAGTGCATTCCCTTGCTGACGCCACAGCACCAAGAGGGCTTCAACTCCTCCACCCCCCCTAAACCCCCCCCTAACCCCCACCCCCCACCAACATTCTCATAACCTCTGTAAATCATCAACCTCCTCCTCCTCCTCCACCACCACCACCACCACGCGCTGCTGCTTAACTCAGGCACTGGCCACCCACCTTTCACACTACATTGCTAAACTCTTGTAGCTCACGAACCCTGCTCCCTTCGCAGCGAAAAACAACTTAGACACTGGAACGTTATCACCCCACCACCATCCTCCTCCACACGCAGTGCTGCTCTACCTCGAGAAAGATTTAAATCCTCCTGCGTCTCCCCACCCGAATAACATATGTCCCGTTCACCGTTGCCTCTGCACTGTTCGCCCAATATTCTTTGGTTCTTTCGGTAAAGTCACCACGTAGAATGAGAATAAAATAATAAATTGATAAAATAAAATAACACAATAAAATTCTCACGACGTTTCGGCCACAACACAAGCGGCCTTCATCAGGTGAAGGGACGAGACTGTCTGGAGGACAGCGCTTATTGTGTTGTGTTATTTTATCAATTTATTTTATTCTCATTCTACGTGACTTTACCGAAATAACCAAAGAAGATGAATCCTTGCAGTCACGAAAGCTTTAAATCGAAATGTTCGCCCAATGTTTACAATGTGTTGATTCGTCGTCAGCAACCTTCTAGGCATGTACGTTCACCTTCTTTTGCACCGCACGTAGTCAACCGTGCTAATCGGAGGTCGGGGCTAAGCAATACAATGACTTGTCTGACTCGTGGGATGTGACGCCTAACAGTGCTTGCTTTCTACAAACAAAATCACTGCAATGTGGAAATTAACCCAATCAGTCCAGGCCTGCCCTGTGATGAGCCTTTGCAATTTAAAGGTTGAAAATGCAGGGGGCCGAATCAGTACCTCATGGCTCCTGGGGCCAATAAAAACGCCACCACTTCGATGGAAAGCTGTCTGCCATTGTGCTTTGGATGGAATCGCCCTTGCGGTCCGAATGTGGAAATCTCACCACCGACTCCTGGCATTGGACTGCATGACGGACATCATCTCCACTGTCTGCTCATCGATTCCCGTGACTCTATGGGTTACCGCTAGTCTAGTTCGTGGCGAGGGACAGCTGCCACTGGGGGGAGGTGGTGTGGACTAGACTGCAGCAGAGCATTGGAATGGTTGAGATTAGCTGTAATGGGAAGGCGCTTTTAGTTGCGTTTAATTAGGCGCCCTAGAAACACAAAACCTTAGTTGTCGCACGTTGCCGAGTTCTAGTTCCATCGAGTCGTCGGTTTCACGCGCGGCGCGTGGGTACTACCCTCGAGTTAGTGCCTAGAGTATGTGCCTAGAGTTAGTGCCTAGATTTAGTGCCTAGAGTATGTGCCTAGAGTATGCGCCTAGAGTATGTGCCTAGAGTTAGTGCCTACAGTATGTGCCTAGAGTTAGTGCCTAGAGTTAGTGCCTAGAGTTAGTGCCTAGAGTATGTGCCTAGAGTTAGTGCCTACAGTATGTGCCTAGAGTATGTGCCTAGAGTTAGTGCCTAGAGTTAGTGCCTAGAGTTAGTGCCTAGAGTTAGTGCCTACAGTATGTGCCTACAGTATGTGCCTAGAGTTAGTGCCTAGAGTTAGTGCCTAGAGTTAGTGCCTAGAGTTAGTGCCTACAGTATGTGCCTAGAGTTAGTGCCTAGAGTTAGTGCCTACAGTATGTGCCTACAGTATGTGCCTACAGTATGTGCCTACAGTATGTGCCTAGAGTTAGTGCCTACAGTATGTGCCTACAGTATGTGCCTACAGTATGTGCCTAGAGTTAGTGCCTAGAGTTAGTGCCTAGAGTTAGTGCCTACAGTATGTGCCTACAGTATGTGCCTACAGTATGTGCCTAGAGTTAGTGCCTAGAGTTAGTGCCTACAGTATGTGCCTAGAGTTAGTGCCTAGAGTTAGTGCCTAGAGTTAGTGCCTAGAGTTAGTGCCTAGAGTTAGTGCCTACAGTATGTGCCTACAGTATGTGCCTACAGTATGTGCCTAGAGTTAGTGCCTAGAGTTAGCGCCTAGAGTTAGTGCCTACAGTATGTGCCTAGAGTTAGTGCCTACAGTATGTGCCTAGAGTTAGTGCCTAGAGTTAGTGCCTAGAGTTAGTGCCTAGAGTATGTGCCTAGAGTTAGTGCCTAGAGTTAGTCCCTACAGTATGTGCCTAGAGTTAGTGCCTACAGTATGTGCCTAGAGTTAGTGCCTATAGTATGTGCCTAGAGTTAGTGCCTACAGTATGTGCCTAGAGTTAGTGCCTACAGTATGTGCCTAGAGTTAGTGCCTAGAGTATGTGCCTAGAGTTAGTGCCTAGAGTTAGTGCCTAGAGTTAGTGCCTACAGTATGTGCCTAGAGTTAGTGCCTAGAGTTAGTGCCTAGAGTTAGTGCCTATAGTATGTGCCTAGAGTTAGTGCCTACAGTATGTGCCTAGAGTTAGTGCCTACAGTATGTGCCTAGAGTTAGTGCCTACAGTATGTGCCTACAGTATGTGCCTAGAGTTAGTGCCTACAGTATGTGCCTAGAGTTAGTGCCTACAGTATGTGCCTACAGTTAGTGCCTAGAGTTAGTGCCTAGAGTTAGTGCCTACAGTATGTGCCTAGAGTTAGTGCCTAGAGTTAGTGCCTACAGTATGTGCCTACAGTTAGTGCCTAGAGTTAGTGCCTAGAGTTAGTGCCTACAGTATGTGCCTAGAGTTAGTGCCTAGAGTTAGTGCCTACAGTATGTGCCTAGAGTTAGTGCCTACAGTATGTGCCTAGAGTTAGTGCCTACAGTATGTGCCTAGAGTTAGTGCCTACAGTATGTGCCTAGAGTTAGTGCCTACAGTATGTGCCTAGAGTTAGTGCCTACAGTATGTGCCTAGAGTTAGTGCCTATAGTATGTGCCTAGAGTTAGTGCCTAGAGTTAGTGCCTACAGTATGTGCCTAGAGTTAGTGCCTACAGTATGTGCCTAGAGTTAGTGCCTAGAGTATGTGCCTAGAGTTAGTGCCTACAGTATGTGCCTAGAGTTAGTGCCTACAGTATGTGCCTAGAGTTAGTGCCTAGAGTTAGTGCCTAGAGTTAGTGCCTAGAGTTAGTGCCTATAGTATGTGCCTAGAGTTAGTGCCTACAGTATGTGCCTAGAGTTAGTGCCTACAGTATGTGCCTAGAGTTAGTGCCTACAGTATGTGCCTACAGTATGTGCCTACAGTTAGTGCCTAGAGTTAGTGCCTACAGTATGTGCCTAGAGTTAGTGCCTACAGTATGTGCCTACAGTTAGTGCCTAGAGTTAGTGCCTAGAGTTAGTGCCTACAGTATGTGCCTAGAGTTAGTGCCTACAGTATGTGCCTAGAGTTAGTGCCTACAGTATGTGCCTAGAGTTAGTGCCTACAGTATGTGCCTAGAGTTAGTGCCTACAGTATGTGCCTAGAGTTAGTGCCTACAGTATGTGCCTAGAGTTAGTGCCTACAGTTAGTGCCTACAGTTAGTGCCTACAGTATGTGCCTACAGTATGT
Source organism: Petromyzon marinus (assembly GCF_048934315.1). Lineage (NCBI taxonomy): Eukaryota > Metazoa > Chordata > Hyperoartia > Petromyzontiformes > Petromyzontidae > Petromyzon > Petromyzon marinus. The sequence continues at coordinate 9,868,390 of NC_133713.1, read as the reverse complement.
GCCTACAGTTAGTGCCTACAGTATGTGCCTACAGTTAGTGCCTAGAGTTAGTGCCTACAGTATGTGCCTAGAGTTAGTGCCTACAATATGTGCCTAGAGTATGTGCCTACAGTATGTGCCTAGAGTTAGTGCAGCATTGAACAGAGTGCAGAGCAAGCTGCGATGTTGCAGAGAGCAGAACTTGATTCGACACGAGAGCACAGATCGCGTTTCGACGTCCAAGAGAGCGACGAGGGCACTTGCACGCTGCGGAAGGGACTGTGTCTGTGACGTCACAATGTGACGTCACAATGCCACCGTGACAAAAATGGTGGGCTTCACCTTGCAAGACACGTGGACAGTAGTTAAGACAGTTCACAGAGCCAGTGTTGCTTGAGACGACACATCGGCAAACTCGTCATATGAACACAAATATATACAGGGCTATTTAAAAAAAACGGGCACACACACACACGATATAACCCAAACACCAAATTGATAGACAGCGCATCAGTTCAAAATTACACGTTCATTTTGCGTGAAGGAATGACGCAAAAAAATAATAATACTACACGCATATCACAATGGAAACGCAAGGCATCTACAAACGGCGTACAATGATTGGCATGACAATTGTTTTAGCTCGTAATAAAGGCAAGACGTGTTAAATCAATGAGTTAGATTTCATATTATATATATGTATAAGGGCCGTCTCGGCGTCAAAGTGACCCATATAAATCAACTATCCATCGATTAAAAAGTCGCCCGATGATTCAGAAGCGCGCGAGACAGAATGAGCGCAGCCCTACGCTGTAGAAGAGCAATCACGTTGATCGTGTCAGAGCGCGCGCCGGAAACCGATGTCGCTTTTAAATACAGAGCCACCTCCTCTCACTCGTTGTTCATGCCAACAGAACCATCACGCGTTACACCTGCATGATAGTCACGTATGAGTTGCGATTGAAAGGTCTTTGTCCTGACACAGAGAGCAGTGGGGGTGGGGGGCTTTGATGAAGCGGTGTTATTTCTCCACGTGGTCACCTTTAAGTGAAGTACACGTGATCCATCGTCACCACCACCATGGTCATGACCACTGTCATCATCACCACCACCATCATTACCACCACCACCACCATCATTACCACCACCATCGTCATCACCACCATTATCATCACTGTCATCATCATTAGCACCATAATCATCACCACCACTACCATAATCATCACCACCACCACCATCATCATCACCGTCATCATCACATCATCGATGTCCCGAGGCTGTCATCCCAGTCTGGAAGAACTCTCCGTCTGGCTCCTCACTCCACTCACAGCTCAAGTCGCTTCCTCACCACACAAACAGCCGGTCTCCTCTCCCCACCCCCCGCCTAAGTGATTACACAGCCGGGGAGACACGTGGGGTGGCACTGGGAGCTGGGTCCAGTGAACATGGGTTTTGTTCAGCTTTCTCCACATTTACGACTTTACTCGCGTTTTTCGCCTGCGTTTGTTAAAAAAATTCCCCATTTTTCAGTTCAGACACAAAAAAAAGATCATTAAAAAAAGCCTGCGCAGAGGGTAAATCTATTGCCATGAAACGTGGTAATCATGAGCAACGTCACGCACATTCAACTGCGAATTCATCACCCTTTGTGGCAACTGTCCTCCTCCTTCCCATGTCAGGTCACAGAACGCTCAATCGACCCTCGCGTGAACACGCGCGAGTGAAGGAATACAAAAAAAAAATATGACCTCTAAGACCGGATGAGTTCCAAGTCGGAGTTCCTGTGGTCTGGGTTCCTGTGTTCTGGCCGGACCCTGCAGGTTGAACACCCGGTCTCGCTCAACTCACCGCATTCCCTTTTCTTTTTTCTACTCTTGTTGCATAGAATGAAACTACTGCATGGAACGGCGCATTTCGCGTAAAAAAACCCGACAAATAAGACGTAAAATTCAACGCGGTTGTAAGACCACCCCCCCCCCCGCCCCCCCTAACATACTGTGGAATTTCCACCACCTGCTGAACAGTGATGAGACACTTTCACGCTCTTTCCAAAGACCAAAAATGAATCGACTTGATATTTACGATATTTTTAGAATCATCAACGTAAGCGGACACACGCCGCTGGCGACAGCCCCAGCAATGTAAAGGGACGTGGCGCACGAACAGGCCGTGGAGCGCGCACGCGAGACGCCTCTGCAGCTACGGGAACGCGGGAGCGCACGCGGTGCTTTCTCCACTCAAACCCTCGCACCGCGGGACTTCTCGACGCGCGCGACGGGAGGACTTGAGCAGGCCATCGAGCACCAATCGACGAAAGTAACGCGGGCCGCAGTTGGCGTAAAGTGAGGGGGGGGGGGGGGAGAGCAAAGAATAACATGGCACTCCGATCGTCCTTGAAGGCAAATGCAATCCAAACACCAAAACTCGCAAAGGGGGGTTCTCTCCCTCTTCCCGATTGCACCTGGTACTCGAGCAGCATTTGTTATAGCAAGCCTGGCGACGTGGATGAGGCCACGGTCTCAACCGATTCCGAGTTTGCTCGCTCAAACAAGTGCCGGCTCGATAATGTTTTTTTTTTTCCCCCAGGAAGTGCGCAACGTTGGGCCAACGTTGTTGGCGTGTGGTTGGGAACCGGGTGGACCAACGTTGAGCCAATGATCCACGTTGACTGGATTGGTCCATAAATCCGACATCGGCAGGGTGGTGTGTCTGGAAGTGGTGGGGGAGTATCTCACGCGGTGGAATGGGAAGCAGAGTTGCAATGTGGGCCTGCAACGCACATGCACATTGTCTCTCTCTCTCTATTTTTCCAAATTGTTTTTGCTGGTCATGCGACACCGCTGTGATTAGGCCAGAAGTTCACATTTGTGGTTGACAGGTTTTCCATGGCAATCAATATACCAGCCATAAAGATAGTTTTTTTTTACATGAAAGTATACAGTTAATAGTATAAATGGGCTGATAATTATTTTCCAAGTGAAATAATGAAATCACATTAGTTATTATATACATTAAGCATTTTCTACAATACTTGGATATTGATTTTTTATTTACCGAGTAGGCCACGCCAATGTGAACTTTATAACGAGCCATATTTTCAACGCTATCCGAGATGGAAGCGCCAACGGCAGAGAGCCACACTTAAGTCGTGAGAGGCCAATATCTCCTGCCTGCGTAGTGTGGGTGACTTTGGGAGGGCTATCCAGGCAAAGGGTAGGGCAAGGGGCCGGGTCTCAGGCCTATTCTAGCCTCTACAGTACTCTCAATATCATTAGGGGCCCTGCGGTGGCAAGATAAACAGGATGCCATGGTTTTCAATCTCGACCCTGACGCCTGCTGTATATTTGGAGTTTGGCTGCGATACATTTACACGCGATAAGCCACTTCGTTGAGCTATAATTTGTGGCGAGGTCGCTTGTGAAAAAAATAGCTAGAAAGCTCAGTGGGGCTTTCCCTGGTAAAATAATAATGCATCGTTAAGTTTCAGGATCATTAATCGGGCTCTGACAGCTGGGCAGTGGATGGCGCGCTGCGCTACGAACCTGGCGACCGCTGCTGTTTAATTTCCAGCAACAGCTAACATCAGTGGCGAGAAGTTTCTGGAACCGATCACAATCCATCACCCCCCCCACCCCTACAACTTGCTGACCCCGTGGCCCCCACAAGACACCGGTGGAAAAGAGCTTCATAGCTCATCGGATTCATCCGGTCTAACTAAAGATTCTGATTCTAACGAAGGGATTTACACATATGTATATATATAATAGCACGCGCCGTGATTGACTATCGTGCTGTTTGCTCAGTAATGTGCAACTTGTGCGCGAAACGGAATCGGATGGAGAGGGATGCGACGCTTAACGCGCGCGGGGCGTTTCGTGGCGTCTGATGGGTGTAAGGAAACTCCGGGGCCCCGAGGCCTTTTGCCAACAACATCGAGCTGAAGCTGGAGACTTATTTTCCTGCTTTACCTCGAAAAGCCGCAATACCTCACAGTTCATAAAGCACTGTCTGTGGGCTTCTGTAGAGAGAGGAGGCAGCTTACATTAACCAAACGAGGCCCTTCTGTGGGATGACGCCATACAATAAACAAATGAGGGTGGATTGTAAAGTATTCCAAAGGAGCTTGCGTGGGTTTATGTAAAATATATATTTCTAAAGATAAAGGCGCAGCCCTGCAATTGCTTTTATCACGCCACTGCTGGCAGAAGGGCCTCCCTCTGGAGACTCTCTCTCTCTCTCTGCAGGCTATTTGGACTTCTCTTCCTACGCAGGTCATGTCTTTGAACACGTGTGAATACCCACATTTTACCCCACCACAACGCAACCTGCCCATCAACTGCGGTGTACCCACTTCATACTGCTGGATAGGCAGGGTGAATCTTAAGAAACGCGGACCGGAGTTTCAACTCTCGCCCTCACAGATTCACCCCCCCCCCTCCCCACCCTGGCTTGCAACCGAAGTGTCAACACCAAAGAGCTCACGGCAGCCACTGACGTTAAAGACTCGAACCACCACCACCAAACAACTGGGATCTTGTCGACACACACGCCGGGAGCCGTGTGTGTTTGTGTGTGTGTGTCTGTGTGTCACGGTGTGTGTGTCTGTGTGTCACGGTGTGTGTGTCTGTGTGTCACGGTGTGTGTGTCTGTGTGTCACGGTGTGTGTGTCTGTGTGTCACGGTGTGTGTGTTTGTGTGTGTGTCTGTGTGTCACGGTGTGTGTGTGTCTGTGTGTCACGGTGTGTGTGCGCGTGTGTGTGTCTGTGTGTCACGGTGTGTTTGTGTGTGTGTGTGTGTCTGTGTGTCACGGTGTGTGTGTCTGTGTGTCACGGTGTGTGTGTCTGTGTGTCACGGTGTGTGTGTCTGTGTGTCACGGTGTGTGTGTCTGTGTGTCACGGTGTGTGTGTTTGTGTGTGTGTCTGTGTGTCACGGTGTGTGTGTGTCTGTGTGTCACGGTGTGTGTGCGCGTGTGTGTGTGTGCCACGCGCTGTCCGACGCGAGTTTGACGGCACTGCGGATTTCGGCGAGGGGATGAACATTTTTTTTTCAATGTCGCTCCAGTTGTCACTCCCCTCCTCACTCCCCCACTCCACCCCCTTCTCATTACCAATGCTTAAATCTCGCATTGCCATACCCCGCCCTCCTCTGCTGCGGGTTACCCCTTGGGGCGCTGTAAGGCAAAAAAACAAAAAGAGTTCATAAACCGTCAATAATCGCAGAACGTCGCGTAGCAGTACCAAAGAATTGTGGCTATAACGCGCGTGTTTTGTTTGTTTGTTCTTCCGCGACAAACTTGACAACAACAACAACAACGTGACCCCCCCCCCCCTGCTCGCGCATTAATTCGACACCTTCGCGAAATCGCTGTCGTCGTCGCCACGTTCGAATAACGCGCCACGTGGCTCGAGTCAATGGCATTCACGGTGTAGTGTTGAGGCTCACGATCGTGACACTAAGGCGAGGTGGGTTGGAGGTGGGGAGGGGGTTGGTCCTAACACGCGTGCCCACAGCGAGACGACGAGTTGCACAAACCGGCTGCGCGCAAACCGAATCGCTCACACGCGGACGTCTCTGCAACCAGTTGCGCGCAATTGGGTTGCTCACAGGTAGACAACTCTCACTCGAAAGCAAATTTTTGTTGCGCAACCGATGCGCTCACGTGTGCACCCGGCATTACGGCTCGAGTTCGGATGGCCTAAAACGATAACTATTCTGCCCCATTGTCTCTCGTCGTTGTTTGGTGTAATGTTAGTCGTCAAAGTCTCCAAGCTCACACCAGCAAAGGGGGGGGGGGGACGTTGGCTCCTCTCCATCGACGCACCCCCCCCCTCCGAACGAGCTGTGAATAAATTCCACATTCTCATGGCGAGGGGTGGGTATCTCCAGAGGATGAGCGCAGGGGACTTCTGCGAAGTAGTACTCATTTTATCGACCCCCCAGTGGGATGATGAGCCGAGTTTGACCTCCCGACCTCGGGCCACGATGACAGCCGGCCAATATGAGGACATAAGTAGAGGGGTTTCCAAAAAGGCGATGGCAAATGATCAGGACTACGATTAGAACTAACGCGAAGGGCCAGGGGTTTTGGGTTAACTGCTCCAGCATGGGACTCCGCTTCCGAACGAAATCCAAAGGGGGGTTCCACACGCGTTGCTGTGCACGTAGCAGGCAACACTCACTTTGAGGTCTTTAGCAATTCGTTTGCCACACGGAGGTCATGGAATAAAAATCCGCACCTGCTGCTGTCCGACCCCAACTACAAACACGGCCTAACATGCTCCCCTCTCCTCGTCTGCTGCGAGAGTGTAAGTAACACCCCCAAGAGAGAGAGAAGTACTTACTGGATTATAAGACGCACCCCCCATCCCCCATCATCCCCCATCCCCCCCCCCCCCCCCCAGAAAAAGTTCAAGTGTTTATTTTTAAAGGATAAAACAAAAATTACTCGGCGTTTCATAATTGGGAGTATACGGTATTGGTATGGGGCTAAATGTCTTCCGGAAGATGGGGGAGGACGAATACAACGCGTTTGACAACGGGGAGAAGAGAAATGACTTTCGGGAAAGATCATTAACGAGGAGCTTGGCGCTGTCTTCTCTTCTCTGGGTGGTCAATGTATTGCGATGGTGGAGAACCATCTTTCGGAAGATGCAATTTTTACCAGATTTTAAGGCTTGCCTTTAACTTTTTTTTATTTAAAATAAGAGGGGGGGGGGGGGGGTGGGTGGGGTGAGGGGGTGGTGTGCGGGGAGTGCATCATAATCTGGAGAATACAATATACAACCGGATGATAAAAATGCCAACACCAATAACGAAGAGCAAAACGCTTCTTACGAGTAATGGGCCCGGTAGCCCGACACTGGACCCACCAGAAAACAAAGCGGCTTTCGAGAGACATCTCGGGACATTTCAATTCACCAGCCACAGATCCACAACACCGTCGACAGATTGGCTGCCTGCCCGCGCGATAACGGAGTCGCGCAAGTCGACGAGCTACGCTGCGAGAGAACAGTGCAGCAATGCCCGTGGATGCCTTGAATCAGTGCGATGTTTTCCCAGCGAGATGCAGTTCTATCACCACTGCTGCTTGCTCTTTAGCCCCCCCCCCGCCACCCACCCCCCCCCCCCCCATTGTGAATTCGACCTCGACTAGCAACTTCACGAGCAACACCCCCTCACTCCCTCCCTCCCTCCCAGATCCCCGTAGTTTCTCTCGACATTGTCCAAGGTTAGCTTTCAAAGGGGGGCATTAGTGTTACGATTGGCGCGAGGCTTTCGAGGACACGGCGTGAGAGCCGAGCACGAGAGGTCGTCATGGGGGCGACGGGAATGTCGGCGCTTCCGCTGGTGGAGGGAGCGAATCCCAAGTCGAGGGTTGGGAGTTCAAACCTTGGTTTGGGAGGGGGGGACCAGGCCCATTCGTCGCTCCGGGGTCGATAAAATAGGTACCACTTCGTGGGGAAGTCTCAACTGTTGTTGTTGTTGTCACGTGGGTATACTTGCCCCTGCCGTAGGAACGTGGAATTGGGCTGCAAACAAGAAAGTAGCACTGCCTCAATGCTCATTTTAAGCAGGATATCGTTGACTTTTTTTCACGCAAATGTACCAGTGTCCAAGGAGCATCAGTGATCAGTGCTGGGCAGTAATGAATGAACGTTATCATATTACGATGAATCACCACAACGATATTACTGTATTGTAGCAAAAAAGCTATGCATTCAATCTTGATCTGAAGCTTTTGTGACTGCAGGAATCCATACTTTTGAGTTCTTTCGGTAAAGTCACGTGGGTAGAAAAAGTTATCGATCACGACGTTTCGATCGCCACACAAGCGACCTCTCACCTCCGAAGACGGTTGCTTGTGTGGCGATCGAAACGTCGCGATCATTTATTTTTTCCTACCTACGTGACTTTACCGAACTAAAGAGTGTAAGCTATGCATTATAACGGTTGCTTGTTTGTACTCAAATTGCCGCTACCTTAGCATGCACGGGCTGATGCACGACTACCTATTACTTTTATTATTCTTGGTTCTTTCGGTAAAGTTTCCCTTCTACGTGGTGACTTTACCGAAAGAACCAAGGATATGAATCCCTGCAGTCACGAAAAGCTTTAAATCAAAATAACTTTTATTGTTTTAATTACTCGTAAAACAACTTTTAAAAAAGGGGGGGGGAATTTACGGCGACATCGGCAGCCCGAGTTGCTGCCACCACACAACAGCGTTCACATAGGTCATCCACCAAGGGCAGCGGGGGGGGGGGGGGGGGCGCGTTGCATCGAAAGCACACCGCCGCCACGCTCCGAGAATTAAACCAACCTCGCGCAAGAAGTCAAGAGAGAGAGTAAATCGTAAAAGTAATCGAGTGAGGAGATCACATGACTCTGTAATCTCAGAACACAGCTAATACCAGACTATGTTAAGTTACTTCTAAAATGCCGAGTAGCCGGCAAGGGCAGAGAGACGGAGAGAGAGAGGGAGTACTCTCCTTAAGTCTCCCTCCCAATCACTGGCGATGCATGGAGGAAGCCAGTACGAGCCTTCAGGGCGAGGCGGGCGTCAGCAAGTGGGCGAGCGTTTGCCGGGAAAGCCCGTGGCATCGGAGGAGTGACGGACCGAATTGAAGGCCGCTCCGTCGCTTCGGGAGAACCGACGCCGAGGGGTCCCGTGCCGCCACCAACGTCGTCATCGTCGCCAACATCCCGGGCCTCGCCGCCAACGACGCTCGAAGCAAAACTTCCCCCACGGCAGCTGGGGGCGACAAAACTCCACCGGAGTGCCGCGGGCGCCACGCGCAGCCGAGAGACGCCGTGCGATCCGGTGACGTGGTAAATGGGAGTGCTGTGGTTTGGTTTTTCCCGTATCGCGATGCGATGTTTGTGTGGTTCGGTGGTTATTTTGGTGTGATGTTGTATGCCGGTCTAAATGTGGTGTAGTGTGGTCATGTAATGAGGATCTCGTGTGGCGTGGCTGCGTGGTAATCAAGAGGAAGAGCTGTGGTAGTGTGGTATCATGACGAGGTGGCGTGGTGTCGCACGCTTAGGTTTGGTACTGTGGGGCAAGCAGGACGACGGCGTTCCTCGGCAAGACGCGGCGCGGCGCGGCACAATGCGGCAACATCACGTGGCACGGAGCGGCGTGGCTCGGCATCACGTGGCACGGAGCGGCGTGGCTCGGCATCACGTGGCACGGAGCGGCGTGGCTCGGCATCACGTGGCTCGGAGCGGCGTGGCTCGGCAAATTGGCTCGCGTCGCGCACCTCCTCGTGAACCCCCCTTCCGAGAACATCATCACAACCACGCTGCCCTAGCGGCCGCCCATCGTCGTCAAAGTTCCAAATCTTCTGCTACAATCCGCGGCGGGGGGGAGGGGGAAGGGAGATACAAAAGCACCGCACCGTGACCGACGTCGCAAGGGCCGAGTGGTGTCCTGGGGGCGGGGGCGGGTGGGGACGCAGTCGATTGGGGGGCGCCGTTCTCCCCTCCGCTGCCGATGGTCCCCCGCCGTTCGTCGCTTGCCATCGTCATTTCCGCGTCCGGTTCCGGCCCTGTATATTGTTCCTTTTCTTCGCCCGTCTGGATTGTGGATTTTTGTTACTTACAATCGCCCAGAGGTGTTGCTTCTTGTTTACGTCTCCCCTCCCCCCCCCCGCCCCTCCCCCTTCAATCGCACGGCACGCACGCGAAGCGAATGGGCGTTGGCGGAAATTGGCGCCACAGCGAATTGGCGGACAGAAACACCCCTCCCCCCCGCCCACCACCACCCCCCGTCCCCCCCAACCAAAACAAAACCCATCATAATTAAAATAATAATAATAAGCAGAACGTTTCACAAACACTATTCGAACAATGTTAACAATATCAACAATAACACTTTTGTTGTTTAAGACAGTTCTCTTCTGCTCGGAAAACGCCAAACCCGCAGAGCAGAGGGGAACGGACATGTGCGCCCAGAAAAGCAGCGAGCACGAGGTGGGGCCCTGGGGGGCCCTGGGGGGCCCTGGGGGACTTTGGGAGGCTGTGGGGGGGGGGGGGGTAGTCGAGTGGAGTTTGACGGGCAGGTGGTCGAGCCGGGAGGGCCGCTGGGAGCCACGGAGGAAGTGAGCGGGCCACTCCCCCCCCCCCCCCCACCCCGACGGCTGAGTATAACAAAGCCGGGCCCTCGCGTCAAAATGGTTTTGTTCGGCGGCGTCGCGGGGAGAACACGGCAAGATGAGCTGGGGTCGGGGGAGGGGTGGGAGGGGTGGGGCGATGGACGACGGTGGCGGCGCCAATCGCGAGCGGTCGGAGCCGAGAGGTGGCGGGGGAAGGGGGGGGGACGGGGGTGGGTGATCCGGCGTCACAGAGTCAGCGTGAGCGACGACGATCGGTCGCGTTTCTCGGCGCCCGCGGCTCAGGGCAGCGGCCGGATGAGGTAAAGCTTGTCGCCCTGGCTTGAGGTGAAGATGGGGGCCCGCTTGTAGTGCTCGATGAGGTCGGCCATGCTGCTGAAGCGCCGCTGGCCGATGCAGAAATCGTTGCCGTTCTGCTGCACCTTGAAGTGCTTGTTCTTGCCCGTCGCCTTCAGGGAGACGGAGAAGTCTGTGGGCTATGGGGGGGAGGGGGGGAGCGAGAGGAAGCGTGGGAGGGAAGAGTTGGAGGGAGTGTGGGAGGGAGAGTGGGAGGGAGCGTGGGAGGGGGAGTGGGAGAGAGTGGGAGGGAGCGTGGGAGGGGGAGTGGGAGGGAGAGTGGGAGAGAGCGTGGGAGAGAGCGTGGGAGGGGGTGGGAGGGAGATTGGGAGGAAGAGTGGGAAGGAGCGTGGGAGGGGGAGTGGGAGGGAGTGGGAGGGAGAGTGGGAGGGAGAGTGGGAGGGAGAGTGGGAGGGAGTGGGAGGGAGCGTGGGAGGGAGAGTGGGAGGGAGTGGAAGGGAGAGTGGGAGGGAGAGTGGGAGGGAGCATGGGAGGGAGCGTGTGAGGGAGAGTGGGAGGGAGAGTGGGAGGGAGCGTGGGAGGGAGAGTGGGAGGGAGCGTGGGAGGGGGAGTGGGAGGGAGAGTGGGAGGGAGAGAGGGAGAGTGGGAGGGAGTGGGAGGGAGAGTGGGAGGGAGAGTGGGAGGGAGAGTGGGAGGGAGAGTGGGAGAGAGCGTGGGAGGGAGTGGGAGGGAGCGTGGGAGGGAGCGTGGGAGAGAGAGGAAGGGAGAGTGGGAGGGAGCGTGGGAAGGAGAGTGGGAGGAGAGTGGGAGAAGAGTGGGAGGAGGAGTGGGAGGGAGCGTGGGAGGGGGAGTGGGAGGGAGTGGGAGGGAGAGGAAGGGAGAGTGGGAGGGAGCGTGGGAGGGGGAGTGGGAGGGAGCGTGGGAGGGGGAGTGGGAGGGAGCGTGGGAGGGGGAGGGAGAGTGGGAGGGAGCGTGGGAGGGAGAGTGGGAGGGAGCGTGGAAGGGGGAGTGGGAGGGAGAGTGGGAGGGAGCGTGGGAGGGAGCGTGGGAGAAAGTGGAAGGGAGTGGGAGGGAGAGTGGGAGGGAGCGTGGGAGGGGGAGTGGGAGTGAGCGTGGGAGGGAGAGTGGGAGGGGGAGAGTGGGAGGGAGCGTGGGAGGGGGAGTGGGAGGGAGTGGGAGGGAGAGTGGGAGGGAGCGTGGGAGGGAGAGTGGGAGTGGGAGGGGGAGTGGGAGGGAGTGGGAGGGGGTGGGCGGGAGAGTGGGAGGGAGCGTGGGAGGGAGCATGGGAGGGAGCGTGGGAGGGAGAGGAAGGGAGAGTGGGAGGGAGAGTGGGAGGGGGAGTGGGAGGGAGAGTGGGAGGGAGAGTGGGAGGGAGCGTGGGAGGGAGCGTGGAAGGGAGAGTGGGAGAGAGAGTGGGAGGGAGAGTGGGAGGGAGAGGAAGGGAGAGTGGGAGGGATAGTGGGAGGGAGAGTGGGAGGGATGGTTTCTAACACTTTTGTCGGTGCTCTTATTTCAGATCCGTATGCACGGCACTACATTTTGCTGCACTGCCCTCTGCTGCTAATGACGTAAATCCACAGGCAAAGTGAATTCTGGCTCAAGCATTGAGACTGTGTTCAGGCCCCATTTACAGCCCTTAGCAAGTGGTGGGAATTCCACACGCCGATACCGGGGGGGGGGGGGGGGAACCCACTACTGACCTCGCAAAGCGCTACTCATTTTATCGATGACAACGGGAAGGGTTTCTTAGCAAACGTGCCACTGTTATCTATTGAAACAGCCCCGCTGGCCTTGTGCGTGTGCGAGCGCGTGTTATTTGCCATTCGTGCTCACCGACGACTCGCTGTTGCGCACCAGGAAGTCTCCGTCGACTCCGCGCTCATTGAGGGCGTCTTCCGCCTGCTGTCGTGTCACGTGGCCATAGTACCAGGGCCGCCCGGCAAACTGGCCCGACGATGCCGGGCCCAGGCAGCCGGCCAGCACCGCCGCGCTGCATGCATCGGCGTGCGCGCGCACACACGCGCTAAGGGACAAAAGATCCAACCCCACCCCTGCCATGTAGCCCCCACAGACTGCTGGTGCGAGGAGCATAATAAACCATCGCCGCGCGAACTCCGGTCGTCACCCTCGCAGCAGCGGCGGCTTTTGGCTGGGCCATCGAACAAAGGCGGCGGTCACCGCATCATCGCGCGGCGCTTTCAGATGCGCTTCTGCGGCCGTCTGGAACGCTCTTCGTTCCGATATTAGGGAGCCGCGGAGAACGATTGTTTAAGGGTGCTTTATACATTTTCATTATTATTATTGAATCCAAATTGAAAACTCGTTTCTTTGTAACTACTTTTTGTGTTTAGTCTGTGGTTCTTTCTCCGCACCTCCGATTAACACAGCTGGCTATGTACAGTGCGAAAGAAGTTCAACATTCATACAACTGCCCAAGGTGCACACAACTCTGTCGTGTGCCTCCAACAGACCGTCTCGAATCGTTTCCTGAATCCCCAGTGGTAGACTTTTATTCCTCCGTTATTTACGTTATTAAGTTCAGCTCCCCACCAGCCCAACAGCCAACACACAAACAAACGCGGTGGTGGTGGTGGTGTCCAGCGTGTGGCCGCGTGTGTGCCCGCGTTACCTGTGAGCTCGCTGGCCGGGAGAGTCGGGCACCACCTGCACGTAGTTGCGTGGCACCAGCCCGACGCGCCCGTCCGACTTGCGGCAGCGCCACCACTCGGGATCGTCCTCGGGCTTCTCCAGCACGTCCATGACCTCCCCCTGCGTGGCACCGCGACACGCACACACGGGGGCCGGCGAGCGGGGTGGTGCACACAAACGAGCGGACGAGGGGGCAGTGAGAGGAGAGCTGTAAGGGAGTGTAAGAGGGAGGAGGAAGGGAGTCATACTTGGCGCCTACGACGAGGGTAAAACGAGGGATGTCGGCGCTCACACTGGAATCCCAACCACAGAAAATATTCCCACTTCCGCGCCAGACAATTTTTTCCAGGCTCAATATTCCCCATGGGATTTCCCGCTCAAGTGTTTTCCACGAGTACTCTCTGCCCCTCAAGTGCATCCCCATGGGAGTTCCGCCCCTCGTGCATCCCCATGGGAGTTCCGCCTTCCTTGCGTGCGTTCCACGGGAGTTCCACACTGATCTCTACCTTGTTGAAGCCGAGTTCCTCGTCGCTGCCGGAGCTGAAGGGGTACATGGCGTGCACCACGTGCAGCACCTGTGGGCACGCTGGGGAGACGCACGCTCCGCCGCGGTTTCCTACACACCCACGCGCACACACAAAAAATATACGTAACACACACACGTAAATATATCACATATATATAACACACACGCATATACACAAAGACAACGCTTCCCTCAATAACATTTCACATGCTGTAAGTGCTGCTCGCAGGTTTACAAGGGGGTAGTGTGCCCTGAAATACGCCTCGCCGTCTTTGTCTCCCCAGTGCTAAATGTTTTCACACTGCAGTAGGTACACATGCGGCCGAGTGTACCTAGAGGGCCCACAATCGGTTGGTTCAGATATCGTTCACTACACCGCTCGTTAGCCGAGGCCGGGAATCAAACTCGGGTCGCCAGGTTCGTAGCACAGCTTTCATTTCAGACGAGGAACCTTCAAGCGGCAGGCGAACCTACCACACGTTCCCCACAAAAAATCCACTTCGTCTCTCTGGGGGTGGCACGGTGGTGAAGCGGTCACAATTAGGCCTCACGGGAAGAAGCGCCCGGGTTCAATTCCAGACTCTTCTTTGTCTTGTGGAGTTTGTATGTCCACCCCACATACCCCCACCTCCACCCACTCCCACCGCCCCCTAAACCCACCCCACTGTTTTCACGGGTTTCCTCCGTGTTCTCCAGTCCTCTTCCCAAAGCTAACAACAGCACACAACGTAACCGGCGTTGGCCAAATAAATCCCCAATGCTGAAATACTGCCTGCGAATTACCCACGTGGGACGATGTACATAGCAACACGTGCCCCCGCCCCTGCAGCGGAAAAAAACATGGCAGAAAACCTCGTGACAATAAATAAAAAACGAGGTGTCTCGAGGCTTTCCTCGGTAAAAGAAGCGCAAATAATAAACATGAGAGAGTTGGGGGCAGCGTTCGCAAAGGGAGTCGATGCAGCTTCCGCGCTCGCTGGATCTTCGCAAGAGGCACGCGGTAACGACGAGTCCCCGCCACCCCCCCCCTCCACCGGCCGCCCCGCTGTCTGGCACGGTGGGCGCGTGGCCGGTCACGCTCTCACTTCTAACTGTGGTGTCCCCTACGCGTTTAACCGATTTTGCGGGCGCGGCCGCGCAATGATGCGGGCAAAATATCTATCCCCAGGGCCCTTGGCCGACACGACGCGGCCGAATAAAATTTAAATCGTCACGCTCGCCACAAACGTTTAATGATGTGCCAATTTTTATTTTCGTTGTTGTTTCGGCTTGACGTCGCTTGTCAAAGTCGACTTGCAATTCTAGCAAACATTTTTTTTTTAGCAGATACTAAAATAAACAATTTTTATTTTACCATGTAAGGCCCACTGAGCTATGTGTAACTCTTTTTCAGAAGCGACCTGGCCACAAATGACAGCTCAACGAAGTGGATCATCACGTGGACATTTATAGCAGCCAAATACTCGAAACGCGTGATGTTGATTCTAAATGTGGAGGGGAAAAAAGGGAGAAAAATCCACGCGACCACACGGCGAACGTAAAAACTCTAAAATATACAGCAGGTGTCAGGGTCGGGATCGAACCCACGACCTCTCCTGTATACCAGGCGATGTAGTTAACGTCTCCTAGCCACCGACGCTCTAAACTGCGTCGTCAAAGCATCTTTTCGGGAAAAACAACTATCCGCGCAAGCTAGGAAATAAAACCCAGGGAGACAGAAAAACCCGCTGGGATGGGTGGGCACGCACGCCGTAACGTCTCGTATCTCACCGTTGGTGGCCGACAGCGCCGCGGCGAGCGCCGTGCCCAGGCGAGGAGACGCAGCGCCGGCGTCGAGACGCCCCATCCCTCCTCCTCCTCCTCCTCCCCCTCCTCCTTCCACGACCTCCTCCACCACGTAGTTGGAAGGGAACCAGCCTTCGCGGCCGTCGCACGACCCCCGCCACCAGCCGTCGTTGCACTTCTCCTGCACGGTGACGCGAGCGCCCTGCGTGGGACGGCGACGGCAAAAAACAAACGCGATAGCGCAAATGCCACGCGGTGCAAAACACAGCGCTGGGCCGTGTGGATCTACAACGCCGCACTGAGCGACACACAAAATAAAACTCGGGAGGGCTTGATGAACCACAGACAGGCGGGGAAGGCAGCAACACGGCGAGCCGGCGCCAACAATTGCCCAAGTTCTGCCGTCCTCTATACATGAAGGTGTTACCGGCCAACTAATGATTGTTTGCATTTGGGACGAAAACGGTGCACCTGGAGGAATCCAACCCGTGCGGGAGTGCGACACTATTTCACGCAGGCGGAACCGGTGTTTGTCCACATTTCTACCGTGCCGCCTTTTCTCCTGGCGAGCCAGGGTAAGCGGCCACCTCGACGCCCACGGGAAGGGAGTTCCACAACGACCGCGTGATCCACTAACCCTCCACTCCAAAATGCTGCGTTACGGGCGCGCCCAGCCACCACCAGCGCCTGGGTTGTTGCCATGTGCCAACGGCAAAAATCTCTTCGCGATAGCGGTGGTGCCCTTTGAAGGCAGAGCAGCGGGCAGGGCGTTACGTGCTTTTCTAAACACGATAAAGGTTTTTGTTCTTGGGTTAAATCGCGTAAATAGGAATGTGTCGTTAACCCACCACCACCACCACCAGACACGGCCAATTATTAAGGTTCGTCACGTAAACAAAACGTGCCAATAAGTGAATACTTCAGCACGCCGGCGTGTTGGAGAGTAAACCCACAACATTTACAATTTGAGCATGACGTTTCGCCGGCGACTACAACCGTCAGCTCCATCAGACGACTTTCCAGATTTGTGAAGACGTCGTCCAGTTTGTCTTCAATAGAGTCAAGGTGATGTCATCGCTGTGAGCCTATCGGGTGCGAAGCCCTGCCCCACATCATCCCATCCTCCGTCCACCCCCCACCCCCTCACCTTAATGAGCGAGAGCTCGTCATCGCGTTCGGCCGCGTAGTTGAACTTGACGATGGCGGGGAGGCTGAGGGCTCGGGTGGTTTCCGTGGGGCTTCCGTCGGGCCCGGAGTCCAACGTGGAACTGGGGCTTGCCGCCGCGCCTCCCTCGCAGTTGCTAGGCTTGCGTTTCACCTTGCCGATGCCTGGCGCACATGCAAGTGGCGGAAGGAAGGGAGCAGAAGGAATAGGAGTCGGGAATAGGAGTCGGGAATAGGAGTCGGGGACAGCAGTGGTTCATCACGAAGTCCCCCCCCTTTAAATATGACTGCCAGCCACCCCCCTCTAACGTCCTGCCCTCCCTGAAGGCAGGAAATCCCCCCCCCCGCCCTCAACTACCTAGCCACGCCCATCATGACGCGGCTGATCGCAATGCCGAAGACATCAAGCCCCCGTCGGATTCCGAAAGTCTAAACAAAGATTCAGATGCCAAACCCTCGTACATTAGCTCCTGTCCAGCGGCACACGTGGGAAGGAAGGCGAGATCTCCCAACTCTTCCACCACCGCCCCAACTATTTTAATGCCATCCGATTAGTCTAGTAATCGAACTGATAATTGGGAGAATGATTGAGATTACATAGCTCTAACTATTTACGCTTTCATAGCTTCTAAATCTCTTTTACACAGCAGGTAGGGGTGATACGCAAGGGAGCCCATTTCACCGGCGTGTCTGATAACGCACCTCTGCATTGCTTGTGGACGTGTGGCCACAGTTGTGATGTGCGTGTGCTTACCCAGCATGTTCTTGACAAAGCTGCCTTTCTTGAGGCTGTTCTTGCGCTCCACGTAGTTGGATGGGACAAACCCGGTCTGGTTTTGCGCATTGCGGACCTGGGAAAGAAGGCAAGGCATTGGTATTGAGACAATCCCACGATTTCAGGCGTACATTTCAGATGCTTTAAGGATGTAAGCACTCATTGCTGTGAGCACGAAGCCAGCTTTGCACTTGTGTAGAGTATATCAACCAATTAGGACTGGAACTCGGATTGTTGTCCACAACAGTGGTGAGAATTGCTCTTCAACTAACCGGTGAGATGAGCTGAAATTATAATAGCACATTTAACGCATACATGAGTGACAATTTAATTTATTGGACTGTCTAGGGTGGTAAAGGGCCTGATGACACAAATCTGAATCTTCACGTGGCCTCATGCAAAATTAAATCGTCAATCATATAACATGGATTGCGACAAACTGAATGCGAATTAGTCCACGAGCCCAGACCAGGGATTTCATTTGCCAGGTACCACCTGACGTAGCATCGCTTTAGCGGTTCGAAACGTCTCTATGCGGGCCATTAATAGCGAACGAGGTGATAACGGTGCGAAACGAGCGGGGTTACCGAGCGATTCATTCTCATCAACTGTATATAAATAAATTGGCGCCAGTAAATTTTTGCCACCTCAGGCGGGGGTGCCGATTTTCTGCGCTGACCCATGGACTCAGGAGTAACCGTTGACATCGCGTACCTGCCACCAGGACTTCGAGTCGTCCAGGAGCCAGAGACGCTCATTCTTCTTGATGTTGAGCTCCTGCTCCTGCTGAGCAATGTAGTCATACTTGGCCACGAGGGACACCTCCTCTGCCATCTCGTCAGCCACGGTGGCGAAAGCACGGGGGGAAGGCTCTGCAGGGGAGGGAACAGGAAGCGGTCCCCGCGTCGTTTTTACTGGGCCTCGAGACAAAACCACCGGCGAATATCGCCACGCTGCTATGTGGATTCACAATCGCATCCAAGCCGGTGAATGCGCAATCCAGACACGTCAGGGGGCCACATGAGCGGCCCTCCTTCACCTCGACGGGCCGCAAGCTCGACACGGCGCTTGTGCACTCAACATGGCCCCGCGCATCGCCCTAGAGACACCGAGACCAGGCCATCACGCGGAGGGGCACCACAGAACGCAGGTTGCCCACCATTGGTGTAGTGTACAGTGTAGTGTAAAGCGTGTGTAGTGCATAGCGTAGTGTATAGCGTAGCGTATCGTGTAGCGTTTAGCAAGTGTAGTATGTAGTGCATAATGTAGTGCGGTAATGGGCAGCCCAGACGCGTGGGCCACATGAGCGGTCCTCCTTCACCTCAGTGGGGCCGGAAGTTCGACACTGTGATTGTGCACTCATCATCACGAGCCCACGCATCGCCCGAGACAGACCGGGACCAGGCCATCACGAGGAGGGGCTCCACGGGACGCATGAGGCACGCGGGCCACAGATTGCCCAACACTGATCTAAGCCTTTGACCCAAATAGTGATAATAACAACAATTGTAAATTTGGTGTTACAATAACGATTAATATATTTGGTAGAGGGATATGAGAAACGAGAGGTAGGTACATAGGTTTTCTCCTGGTGGTCCGGTTTACTTTCCACATGAATAACATACACTCACTAGTTTATATGTAGATAACATGAGAGCAATTGTTGATGGCCGGATGGTAATCATCCAGAAGTGGGTTGACGAAAGAGGTTTTTATACTTACAGCACAACATTTAAAACATGGAGATTTTTTTTAAACAAATATTGCTGCATGAGTAAAAAATGTATTAAATTTAGTTGCACATGTGGTTTGAGCATATCACTTTAATCAGTTTACCAAACTAAATATTTTGGTCTTATTTCAGAAAATCGACCAAGGTTGCCAGGATGTGTGGGCAGGTTGGCAAGAAATGTGGGGAGTTTGGAAGGTAGTGGGGGAGGATGGGGGCAGGGAGTGGGAACGATGGGGGCAGGGAGTGGGGGACGATGGGGGCAGGGAGTGGGGGACGATGGGGGCAGGGAGTGGGGGACGATGGGGGCAGGGAGTGGGGGACGATGGGGGCAGGGAGTGGGGGACGATGGGGGCAGGGAGTGGGGGACGATGGGGGCAGGGAGTGGGGGACGATGGGGGCAGGGAGTGGGGGACAATGGGGGCAGGGGAGTGGGGGACGATGGGGGCAGGGAGTTTGGGTAGTGAATGCAGAGGAGAGCCTCCTTTTTCCACCTGGTGGTAGGCAGGGATTACCCCATCAGCACAATCACACAAGCAGACTCTGCCCAATGGCGAAGCCACGATTTTCAGGTAGGGGGGGCAACCCCTCCAGCAATGAAAAATGATAGAGTCGTCGTTAGTAAGTGAGGACTTGTCCCTTGCTTTTTATTCGATGCGTGTGCGTCGATGGCACAGCCATCGATCGAGGGTCGAATTCGAACCGCGTTGTGTGATCGGCATCGCGCTCGCTGAAGGTTTTGATGCCTTCAGGGAAGTCGTGGACTGTATACGCAGCTGCGCACAATTCTGTGAGTCACTTATAACTGCTTTGCCGTTACTAATTGCCAATTATGGACTCAGACTATTGGCCTATCATCTCATAGAGTCCCTGGCACATAATAATATGCTACGCAGTGGCAGTTGGGGCCGCAAAATGCCGATTTATTACTAATGAACCCCAATGATCCTTAGGAATTAGGGATTTTGATCGGATCATTGGGGGGCCACGTGCCACCCCCCCCCCCACTGGCTCCGCCAGAGACTTTGGCCCACCTCCAAAACAGCCACACAAAAATTACCACCACCATAAATACTACGTTAAATACTAATAATTAAACAGGTAATCTGAGTATTGGATAAATTGTTTATTTTTCACATTTGCTGGGGTCAATATATTATATCACAGCTGACTTTCATTGTTATTTTTCATGTTTAGGTGTATTGTTTGGGACGTAATAATGAACTCTGTTTATTGACATGACCATTAAATTAATGTTGTGGTGACCTCAGGAAGAACCAGAACAGGCAGACACCAGTGGCTAATTACATGTTATCCAGAAATGAGAATTTAACCACTACACCACAAAATCAAAACGCAATTTGCCATTAAGTGACGGTGATGACAACACGGTATTTGTGCAACTCCAGGTGCACTTGAGGCCACATGAAGCGTGGAAGGCTCGCTGGCAGGAGGTCAAGGGACAGACCCAGGTCTTATGGGTTGACTGCCAGACATGATTGGCAGAGAACAGCAGCTGGCGCTCCCCTTCCCACCGTGCGCCACTTGGCAATGTTTTACCACCCAGCTCTCAACTCGTTGTGAGCGTCGCTCCTCTGCACTATTGTTGTCAGTAGGCGACTGCCTAAAAACTGCCCAGGAGTGTCCTTCAAGAGACTCCGCCACAGAAGCCGATCTTGACATCGCTGGTAACAGTCACTGTGGAAGTTGGATCAGGCCTAAGTCCTCCTGAAGCACATCAGCCCCATCACTTCTATAGATGTACCTTGTCCATTTAGTGCCTTATATCTGGCCAAACAGAAGCTGTTTTTCATATTCGGAAATGCAGCGGCTGGGCATGCGGGTAAAATGAACCAGCCGATTTAAGAAACTTTGCCTGTTGGAGTAGCTTACTGCAGGGACTGTGTCCAGCTCTTCAGCGATCTGTGGGCGTCTCACAGGATCCCATTTAGCACTCGTGATGGACCGCAAACACGACAACCTCAACGTTTCTAATTGACGCAGGTATTCCTGTAAAGAGGCCCAGGTTTCACAACTAATATGAAGAGAGGGCATCAAATGTTGCCAAGGAGACCTGAAGCATGCATTGTTCTGCAACTGATCAAAAATAATTGTTGCTTGACTAATTATTAGTGAGACATATGTCACCATACCAGAGCTGGTCATGAGCACGCTGCCCAGGTATGTGAACTACTCCACCCTGTCCACAACCACCCCATTACTCATGGGCGAGTTGAGGGGGGGGCATTCAATGATGATGCCAAGTATCCAGGCGGGTGCTTTGTTTCAAGTTTGAGTAAGGCCACACTCATCTCGTGGCAAGCCCCAGATCCAGCAGTAGAGTGGTTCTAATACTTTGTCAGAGTGGCAATTGCCAGGTCATCGGCGAACCACGTGGTTGAGCCACGTTCGCCAATGACCTGGCAATCACCGAGGTGCAGTGAACCAATGATTACGCCGATTAGATGTACTAATGTTTGATATGGCTATTGTTCCCAATTGCACCCACAAAATAAATACAATTTTAAAAAAGCTAAAGCTGCGAAATCAGCCTCGCTTTGCATCTCTACCGGATGGAAATTCCACTTACACAGTGATAGAAAGCTTGGCGATAATATGTTAAGTGGTAGTCGAATCGTATCTACATCACAGCCATACGAAAGAAGTAGAATCGCGGTCAAGATTCGAGGTTAACGCGAGCCTAAGACCGTCGACCAATTCCACCTCGGATCGTGGATCCTCTCTCCGAGGTCTCCCGTCATCTTTTTAACGAGCTCGACGGGGAGTAGGGGAAGGAGGCGGTGGGTGCGGGGCGGGGGACCGTGTCACTTGCCAGCGGTGCCCGCGAAGGACGTCACGATTCATCCCTCTCATGTCTCCCCCCTAACCCAAGTAACCAACTAAATCCCCATAACACCCCAAACGTGCAGTAGGTACAGCAGGCAAAAGGAGGGCACCTTACCTGCTCCTTGAAGATCACCCATAATGAAGGCAGCGTGAGCCGCGCCGCTGGCGGATTTTAAGCGAGGCTCGGGAGGCCCGCGTCCGCCTACTGCCGACGGCCCGGGGCCCCTTGAAGATCGCCAACCGTGGCTGGAAGTGAGCTCGCTGCCCGGCGTCCGAGCGGGGCCGGGATCGCCGCGCTCAATTAAAGAGCGTTGGGGAACAGACCACATTCCCGTCGCACCCAAAAGGTGTCGAGGGGCATGGCCCCGGTTAAAGCTTCGAGGGCCCCTCTGCACGCGCACGCCAACTTACTTACGGTGCACGACTGTACATGCCCATACACATTCAAACACGCATGCATTCGCACGCGCACACGCGCAAGCACTGGCCCCGCGCGCCGTACACACACACACACTTCTGCACACCCACACACGGGCGTCCCCCCCCTCGCCAGATTGTGGCTTCCGCCTCCCCAGCGCAGGCCCTTATCTCCGGGCTCGAGATGGTGAATTCTGTGCCGCAGCCCTGCACGCAGACCCACGCTCCCGAGTGCCGCAGCCAAAGCGACGCGCGCGAGCTTGAGCTCGTGTGCCAGCGCTCGCCGACGCCGCTCGCGGCCCTATCGTACGTGTACAGCGCGTTTGGTCATTCCTCCGCTGGATGAGGGCCTACCACAGCGCGTGGGGTCGTGCCCACTGCTTGCCCACACATCCCCACGCTGCTCAGGCCCGTTAGGCGCAGGCGTGGAGCTTAGTCGCGGGGAGCAAAAAAAAAAAGGTATAGTGCAATAATGGATTCTGCTGCATGCACGAAGAAACTTCTTTCGCACTGTACGGAGCCAGCCGTGCTAATCGGAGGTGCTGCGCCGTCCCTCTGTTGACCACACGTAACGTAGGGCTATTAAACCCGCGTATTGTTTACAATTTACAAACCTGTGTACATTGTGTGGCAGACGGTACACGAGAAAAACGGAGCGGGCAAGACGCAATATATGAAACAGGCGATACAAATGGGACAGCAAATGAGCGAAAAAATCGAACGGATTCTCGAATCATGTCGAGACATATAATGGAGACAATTCAAACATTGTCGTGAACGGAGGAAGGTGAATCGTTACAGGCCCGTAAAAATATCATAAAAATGTACACGCATTGCCGAGCCACTATCAAAGGCTATCCGTCGCTTTTTTGGGATGTAGTTTAATCTCACTCTGCATCATCACTTCGCTAGCTGCTCTGTGAAAATAAAACGCAAACTGAAGCTCTGTCCGAAATCAAAGTGCGCCTCAAAAGCTTTTGCTGCACGGTCAATAATGGCGCGGACACATATCAACCTCGGCTTAATAGCGATCCTATTGCGACCGCATACTCACTGCAAGTTGCGATAAGCACACAGCTGCAACTGCCAAATTTATTTGAGCCTTGCACAGTGACCATTTGACGGGCAGCGAAATCCATCTTTGGTTGTCCTCGATAGGGCTTTTCTAAGGGACAAAGAATGCACCTTGCACAAGGCAACGTGATGTAGATTCGTCATCTCCAGCATAATCCTTGATCTATCCATCAGTAGATTAAGGCCTACTCAAGCAATCGTCAGTCATCATCGTCATCAGTAACAGCTGTCTGTTCTCTTACTGATAAAAGGCCTCCCTCATCATTATCACTATCATCAGCCATGTTTTATCCACTGCTGAATAAGCCCACCCCATGCTTTTACCATCCCCAGAGTCCATCTCACGCCTGCACATCTGAGCAGATCATGTTAGCCCTTCACAATCCCGCATTGACCAGCGTGGTGAAGTATGGTCAAGCAACCACCATGATGGCACTGTGTAGGGGAAGGCTTCAAACATGGTTGATGATAACGGTGGTGATGATGATGGGCAGGCCTTCACCTACAAGTTTCTGCAGCTGATCACAATTAACGACAAATCCACTTTTGGATGTGAGTTATTGATAATGAACTTTCTTTAATCTCCGGCAACACATGTGAGACTGACCACATGCCTGGGCTTGGGATTGACGCATGCCTGGGCTTGGGATTGACGCATCACTAGAACAGATGGTGGTCGGTAGTCGAGAATGACGACAGAGTGGCAGCCAAAGGAGCGGATAAACCCCCCTAGAGGACATCCAACGCAGAGATGGAGCGATAAAATTATCTCGTGTGCAGGTGCTGGGTGGATTGTTATATTACAGAATCATGAGGGATGGCGATGGCTTGGGGAGGCTTTCAGCCAGCAGTGGATTAAGCGTGGCTGATGAAGGGGGATGATGTGCAGACCACGACCAGCTAACTGCCTTTTGCAACCTTGTGATGGCCATCAAGTGCCCATAAAAGGACTGAAACTCAAAACATCCAAGGTTTTCATCAAGGTTTACTCCGTGTAGGCAAAATTCTCTCGGTTCGTGCGACGACAAAGATTAGCTCGCACGCTTGGACAATAAACTCATGACACCGTTGGCTCAGATATTTGCAGTGACGCATCCGTTGGCTATTGCTGGACACGCAATATGTTAAGTGTTTGAGTTCAAATCCCAGTCGGGGGACAATTTAGGTCATCATTCTCATTATGCGGAATCATCATCATCAGTCTTCCGAGGTGGATAATATAAGTAACACTCTGTGAGAAATCAACAGTCATCTTATACGTGAAGAGATTGGTCCCCGACAAGAAAAAAAAAGTGGAATTTCCACCGCTTGCACAGGACCTAAAAAAAACCCCCCACAAGAGGCGATGTCTCCAAATTTTATTTGAACAGTGAAACGCGACTTGCTGGTTGTAGTCTGTACTGGGCATGACAGTCAATGGTTCAGACTAACTACAGAGTGGCTAAATTTCGATTTAAAGCTTTCGTGACTGCAAGGATTCATCTTCTTTGGTTCTTTCGGTAAAGTCACGTAGAATGAGAAGAAAATAATAAATTGATAAAATAAAATAACACAATTAAATTCTCACGACGTTTCTGCCGCTTGTGTTTTGGCCGAAACGTCGTGAGAATTTTATTGTGTTATTTTATTTTATCAACTTATTATTTTCTTCTCATTCTACGTGACTTTACAGAGTGGCTGTCAAGGGAGGGAACGTGCCCGAGAATAAGTCCACCATGGACATGGAGGGATGAAACTAGCTTTGCGAGCAGGTAATCGATGGATTGTTACCACTGCAGGACGATGACAACTTTGGGGGGGGGCTTTGTCCAGTGGTGGACTCATAATGGCTGATCTCGCACAAATGAAGCAACAATAAAAGTAGTACTATAACAATAAAAGTGTTCATAAAAAAAGTCAGTCTTGTACTGACACATACTGTACCTGAGAAACTATTTCCTTTTTACGAACAAACTTGCCATCAAATAGCATTTTTGTCAATCTGAATAATCAAACTAATAACTCGTGAGGGTTATGCTATTTAATGCACCTTGAGCTTACAGATCAATAAAAAAAGAGCATCGTTTTATTACCGTTTCGGCCAACCACCCTGAACGAGAACCTCAAGAAGCACTATAGCGATCGGGGCTGAGATTGACTAGAGGGTGATGTCGTCAGGCTTAAGCAGTAGTTTTGGTTCATTCTAGGAGCCAATCACATGCTACATAATGACCATTACATGCTCAAGCACCACCGATAAGGAAGTTTCCCTTAACTAATTGCTGACATGATTCACATCACCCCACAACTTCCCCCCACCCCCCCGAACTCCCCGGCAAGTTCACGAGCTAAGTGCCGTCACGATTCAATCCAAGAGTCGGTTCTTGTACCGTCTCGCTCGCGTTGGCCATGCCTTACCGCCCATCCCATTTTGTACGTCACAAGAATTCTGACAATACACATTGGGGACGGACAGAGTTGAGCCTCTAACTGAACAGACAGGAGGGACAGCATAGATGACATGAGCAACACAGGCGAGTCACAGTATAATCGGGAAAGGGACCAATTTTTCATATAAATCGTAACCTTTGAACTGTAACAAAATATATCGTTAGTTTTGTCTTGTTCGTTGCATTGGCCTAAATGTGCATTGGCATATAATTTACAACAATGGTGAATAATATAATGATTACTCACGTGTACAGTTCAATGCAAGCATCGGGAATATAAGAGTCGATGTTAATCGATTATTTGGAATTGCGTGTGAGACGGTGTGTTGACCAATTGATAAGATTTTCTTGAGTGCAAGATGCGTATATCTAGTCGTGTGGCCAAGAAGCAACGCTTTCTATTCGTCTTGAGTTATGCTCAATGGGATTCACGTGACCCCTACAGCCACCTGCAATGCTTACAAAAAATTATCGTCTCATATAGTGACCCTGACGATTCATTGAACCGCCGGGAGGATGTATATAGTGTCACCTGTAATTGGTAGGTGCCTACTTGTTCAACAGGTTAACATTGTTACAAGTAGTGTTGATTATTTTACATGTACAGGTGTTCTCTGGTTGACGACGATCCAGAATTACATATGGTATGTATGACGAACTTCTTTCGCACCGTACGTAGCCAACCGTGCAAATCGGAGTTGCATATAATGCCACCGTGGATCGATTTATGACGCAGAAACTTTGATTTACGACGAATCTTCCGACAGGACTTCGAACACATTTGAACAAAGTCAGTCCGGTTTCCGATGCGACTTGGCGCGGACTTTTTTTATTCTCAAATGTGTGTTTTTTGTGGATATTCACCTATTAAACCCCCATTAAGTACGGACGACAAAAGGAAACACACATCGCCAAGTGATGCTTCCACTGTTTCTCCTGTCCATGGGAAAATAGTGGTCCGATTTACGATGACGGGTTTTCCAGGAAAGTACTGTGACGTCGTCAAAGCGAGGACCGCAGGTATATATGTGTATAGCAGCACCCTGGGAGATGGTGCCTTTACCCACCAGCCGACTTGAACATGGCTGGTGCTAATGATGACGACGATGACGACAGTAGCGTTTGAAAGTCAATGGCGACAGTTGTTAGGAATTCTCTTGCTATCCATACTTGGGCAAGTTTGACAGGCATGCAAAGCTCGCAAACACTCGAGGCATGCGGCTACAAAAGCAGGGGTCCGCGAATGCAAATGAACGATGCTGGAAATCCGGAAGGGCGAGTTTCAGCAATAGAATACCAACAGCCGCAGCAATCCACATGAAGCTGCGACATGAACATATTAATGTTTGAGTTCGGAGGCCCGTAGTAAAGTCCGGCAATTCCTTGAGAGAAGCACCACCTACGTTTTTACGACGGCCGATGGAAACGTGCATGGCCTGGCACACACAAGGAGCGCTAAAGCAAAGGGTGGTTGTACAGTCGTACACCTTTTGTCAATCCACTGCTGGACGAAGGCCTCGCAACGCCATGCACGATGAACAGCTGGTTAAGGCGGCACGGGGGATGGGCTAGGGGAGACGTACCAAGACGACTTGGCGCAGTTGGGAGAAAATTCCAGAGGATTTTCCAGATATTGCGACTACCACTTCACAAACATTCAGCAGTTGATGCGTTATTCTGGTGGGGCATAGAGAGACTGACATAACTATGTGATTGTGCAGGACAACACATGGAATACTGCGAGTACTCTGAATTATTGATTTTTACAATAACACACACCTGTACTCCACGGACTAGTATATTAAAGACACATACTACATAGTAGACATGACTGATCGATCGATGTTTGCATGGCATACACTTTAGAGTACACTGGTTGATGAATATAT
Source organism: Petromyzon marinus (assembly GCF_048934315.1). Classification (NCBI taxonomy): domain Eukaryota; kingdom Metazoa; phylum Chordata; class Hyperoartia; order Petromyzontiformes; family Petromyzontidae; genus Petromyzon; species Petromyzon marinus. The sequence goes on along the minus strand of NC_133713.1, from coordinate 9,840,719 downwards.
TTTTTAACATGTATTTTAATTTAAAATCGCAGCTAGCCAGACTTTTAGCTAGCTGGACCCAGGGTTCTCCCTCCTATTGATCCGGCTAGCCAGAGTTTTACTTTATCTATAGAGTAAGTGCAGGTTAACCTCGAAGGATCCCCAAAATTATAATATGAGATGTTCCATTGATTAAACACATCAAAAATAGACCAAGATGCTCTATTCCCATGCCATTCCTATAGGCAAAAACCAATGTCTAAATTATCATAAAAGAATGAGCGAGTAAACCTTTAGGTGCCCGTTGCAAGACTCAGCTGAATGCGATCGTCCGAGTCAAGTTGCCTCCTTACTTAAATAAGCGTTGGGAGGCACTCATTCACACTGGTGCCTCTGGGCCCGTGGTGGAAATTCCACATTCCCATGCTGCATATGACAAACCGGTCTCTCCATGATAGACCAATGTTGACTATCCACTAAGTGGTGCAACTGTTAATGATCGTCAAACAATCATGGCTCCAATGATAATGAGGACGGATTGATTGATTCGTCGCACCGACCAGCAAACATGTAAGGGCTGTTAAAAATTGTCATGAAAACTGACAATGCCACGTCCAACTCTGCCGCTAATTTTGGATGAACAAAAAATAAATAAAAATAAGCAGTTCCTGGTCTAGGGGAGGAAGTCGGGAATAAGTGGTCACAAGCTCAAGGGGCTTTCTACATTAACACCATGCTGCCAAACAGTAACGATACAGGAACCGTGACGAATTTAATAAAAACAAATTTTTTGGCAATCACGATGCACCCATTGAATGGTGAGCATAACCATCGTAAACAAGTGATGCTTCGTTGTAAGTTTTAAATTAGTGCAGCAAAGCTTCAATCCACCACAGATTCTAGGAATTAATTCTGATAGAGATGCTACAAATTCGAAAAACTGCATGACTCATATAACTATACAGTCTACGTGATTTACAAACGGGTGTAGATTATAATATAAATTCACTCAGCTGCTGTTTCTAAAGATAAATTCTATTAATTGTCTATTATTCATATCGCTGTGGATTATATCAGATTAACAGTGCTTAAAAAAGACATTGTGACTAGCATTGGCCAAACATCAAAATAGTTAAAAGGTACCTGCACATAACCCAATTGGGATTCCACACTGTAGAGGTTCGACACAAACACATCACTGTAGCTTGCACACATTCACACGTCACTGCAGTAGATTCTCATTCATATACAAATGTAGATTCAACAGTCACATATGAAGGAAAAAAAGAAATAATGGTGCATTCGTGAACCGAACGGTGACCCCAGATGGCGATGATGAAGCCTGTACTACAGGAGATGATTCATTTACATCCTGAGTAAACAACAGGGATTCAACTCTTCCTGTCTCACCAGAAGGCCACAGAGGCACCCGACACGCCGCCGGGCGTTACGTCACGACATCCACCCTCCGGCAACTCGGGGTGGGGGGGAAGGGAAAACTCTCTCGAGGGCGCCGTCTGTGCTCGGCGCTGGCGAGGGCGCGCGGGTCACGTATCCCGAACCAACCACTGCAATCGACGAACACCGACATCGGGGCAAGGGGCAAACGAGCGAACGAACGAACGCAACTTCAGGGGATGGTGGTGCAGGGCAGTGGGGCTGGCTGTTGCGTTGGTGGGGGAACACAACTGCATGCCGTGCTCAAGATAAATAATAGAAGATTAAAAAAACGTCGCCCACACCGGGGTTCAGGAAGCGATTCGAGAGACGCTCTGTCGGCGGCACGCGACAAGAGTTCGTGTGCACCTTTGGCCGGTTACTGAATGTACGTTGAACTTCTTTCGCACGGTATGTAGTCGACCGTGTGTAATCGGGAGGTGCGGCGGGGGGGGGGGAAGGACAACAAACTAAACACAAAAAGCAGCTCGAAAGAAATTTGTTTTCAATTTACACAATATAAAAAAGTGCATAGCTTCCGTGGCTTCCTAATATTGGAAGGAAGAGCATTCTAAATGGCCACAAAAGCACATCTGAAAGCGAGCAATGCGGTGACCGTCTTTGTTCAATGGTTAGCCAAAAGCCACTGCACGGATGACCGGAGTTTGCTTCATGGTTTACGCTCCTTGACGAGATTATTGAAGGTGGACCGAGTTTAAATCTATGAAATAAAGGGTCTGACGAACGGATAGGGGTGCTTTTCGGAATAAAAAGCTCCACCAGCGTGCTTAATGGAGAACGTTTGATATCCGTATTTATATTGCCTTCTAGGACACCGACCAAAAATAACGTGGAAAAGCTAAAACAAATACGCAAAGAAGCATGCAGAGGTGACAGAAAGAGGAACACCTAGATTAGATTGTCTATCATTGTAATAAAATAATTGCTATATAACTGCAGGACAGCCAGATCAGATTGAAAACGTATTTTTAAAGTTAACCAAGGTAGCGGTGGTTACATACGCATACAAGTCCTGTGTGAGTCCGCTCGTACATAGTACATCGTTCAATTTAGTTAATTAAATTATCGAAAATGTGAAGTCAAAAAACAAATATCAGATCGTGTAAACCTGTACATTGAATAACCCTAGTGCGTCACCAAATATAAATTTGTAAGCGTGCAACCATAATAATTTGTCAATGTTTACATAGGACGTGGTCATGAGTAAGACACTATGAAACACCCACGGGAGGACATCGGTGTGCGGCTCCGCGGTTGGCATGCCGTGCTGCGAACCGGACGACTCGAGTTCGATGGCGAGTGACATCTATTTACATTTTAATTTAGCAGGCAAGGCCCACTGACCTATATACAGTAGATCTTTTTCAGAAGCGACCTGGCCACAAACGCCAGCTGAACAAAGTGGTTTCTCATGTGGAAATTCATAGCAGCCGAATAATCTAAATGGCACGTTTATAAAATGTGGAGGGAAAAACCGGAGGACCCGGAGGAATATCCACGCGACTACGGGGAGAACATTTAAACTCCAAATATACAGGTGTCAGGGTCGGGATTGAACCCAAGACCTCCTGCATACCAGGCGAGGTAGTTAACATCTCACCACCACGGCGCCTGGACCACCACCCACCAATGTCACCAACCCATACCATAGCATGACGTGGCCTTCATATAGCAGTATATTGTCAAATGCTTATGAACTATTATTTTGTAATTGTCTTTTTTTAAACAGATCAATTGGCAAATTATCACATCTGCAATCTATTTACAAGCGTTTAACCATCTGGCATTTTCACTGAAAAATGGGAAGTATGAAAAATAGTGAAAATTTGAGACCAGCATGATGAAGTATGGTCAAACAACTCCACCCGCCCCCATGAATTGCATGGAAATGAGGAGGCCCTCATCCAGCAGTGTACTGTACTGACAAAATGGGCTGGGAACTATTTTATTATTAAATCATTGTAAGTGACAACGTGCCGAAGTTGGCGTGGGTAAAACATACTCAGGAGGCTCACATCGGCTGTGTCAGACAAAACCGGTGCCCGCAGGTTCCTGATTTCAAAACCTATTTTCAGCCGCCCCCACAGATGAAAAAGTTTCTCAAACGTAGCAAGTTGACGGTGTCAGCCCTGCCTCCAATGCCTGCAACAAAAGACCTCATGACTCTACTTTCAGTTTGTTTGGTCACCGAATTCAGCAGATTCCAGCTGTGAGAGCTAAACATCTCAGTGTTGATTGACATTGAAGGGTGTGAAGCCCACACGTAAGAAAGTGGATATTGAAACGATTGCAGAATCACGGCAGCGAGTTTTGTGTTGTCATCTTCTAGCGGCCAGTGTCTGACACAAGGTGGTTCTCTCTCTCCACTGCTCGCTGTGAGAACTCTTGAAAGGAAATGAAAACTTGAAACTTTGTCGCAAAACAATGTGACACTGACAGGAAAGCAGAAACAAAATCTGTAACGGGAAAAAAAAGGTTAATAAAATAGAAACATCAATACCCACACCAAGGATTTATTGGACTGCGTTATGACAGTCAGTACTAAACTTACTGAAAGACAGGCAAGAAATAATTAAGTAAGCACATTAAAATACTTAGGAACATGCTGAATGTGCTCAAATGTGACAACCCATGTGGTTTAGTTCGCATTCGATTCATCATCCAGTTGCCTTCTCAACTTAGTTTGTCTTGATTTAACGGGGCGAAAGATCGCCGAGATGAATGGCCTCGCCTTGTCAGGGTTCATAGTGGAGGTGCATGCAGAGAATGCCAAGCGTGTCTTGGCAGGATAGGGTAAACAACTTGTAATTTTGAAGTACAAATGCCGAGGTAAAGAAATATAGACAATGAGGAAGGAAGACGAGGCGGTGATGCGTGGAGGAGGGCCGGTCACCGAAATAGGCATTGGGCGAAGCACTCGGAGGTCGGCGGCCAATGGGAAGACCTCAAGGCAGACTGTGGCGATGATGAGATTACGAGGTGGGGTGCTGACTTTGCAACTGCTGCGAGATCTGGCCGGAGGGGTGGGGGAAGCGATGGCGTAGTGTGGTGGTACTGGCAACGATGGCATTGGCAGTTGCCAAGTGACACTTCGCTAAGTTTCCCCATCACAATTCAATTAACTTTCTTGATTCGGGGCCACATTCAAGAAAATGCGTTTTCCCATCAACGCCTCTAGTGGTATACAGGTTTACACGAACCGATAACATTGAAAATATACAATAAAATTATCCGTAACTTTAAGGACTTTTTCAATACACAGCTGGACCTAGTTAAGGTGGTTCTGGCACCTAGTAAGGATGCCTCCCGATAGACTCCCCCTTGAACTCTACCGGGCAACACATCCCACTGGGTGAAGACCCCGGGGCCGGCCCAGGACACGCTGGCGGTGGGAAAATGTCGCTCGGCTGGCCTGGGGATGCCTGGAAATTCCCAAGGAAGAGCTAGAGTCTGTCGCCAGGGAAAAGGGAGGTCTGGGGACCGCCACTTACGCAACATGCTACTGCGACCCTCACCAGGACAAGTGGACTGAGAAACAAACGAATGCACGAGCTGGACGAAGGCCTCTCCATGCCATGTCAGTCATGAATGATTGTGGCAGCAGCAGCAGCAGGCAAAGACGAATGATAATTTTCACCATTACCTTTAAAGTGTTCTGTTAAGCACTTAGTTTCATGTCATGACAGATGCCAATGAGTGTTGTGGATAGAATATGCTCCTCATTTGGGTGTTCGTCCTGGCACAGGAGTGCCCTAAACTATCAACCGATGGGATTAATTTCTACCGAATAGGATGAATTGCGTCGTATCCCTGCACTATGATCCCCGATGACTTCAGTTACATTGTCAACCACAGCTAATATCAGTGGCGTACAATATCTGAACTGGCTATGGGCTTTCCACTTAAACCAACCAGGAATGACCAGTGTCGAGCATGATCATACAACCCCATGACTGACACAGCTTGTCAGTCATTGGGGTGGATTGACAAAAGGCAGGAAACCCCCCCCCCCTAACCTCCACCCGACGCTGACGCAAATATGCACTTACATTCTAAAGTTCGTAGATGCCTAATGTGAGAAGAACAGTGTGTATGGTTCTATTGCTCACTGTGTAACGATGAAGGCGTGTTCTTCACTGGGTTTAACACGTAGGCTTTTATTATTGGATATCGTGTTCTTTATTGGTTTTCATTAGGGCTGAAATGATTCACCTCCCCCTGGGGATGGGATGAATTGGCACGGTTCAGGGTCACGAATCAACCGATGAGACTGTAAGAGGGGTCCTTGACTCAACGCAATAAACGATTCCTTTTATCGCTTTTCCAAATAAGGTTGAAGCGTTGATGTGCTGGTTTGGTCCATCTGCCGGCCTTGTAAGGTAGTAGGCAGGACTACGCTCAAAAGTTCATTCAAAAGAAAAATATTGTTCTATGAAATAAGTTGATATTACTTACTTATTCGAAAAATGGAAAATTAATTTTGGGTGGCCCAATTTTTTTGGCGAAAAAAAAAAGTAAGTGCCAAAATAATTATCCTTGCAATCCAAGGCGATGCCATTCCGTGTGCTGCCATCTCTCTACGTCACAAGTCATGCATGCGCCTCACCTCCCGATGACGTCATTACGTGTGAAGTAGCCTTGCGACATCACGTCATCGCATTGTTCGGTTCGGTGCGTATCATCATTCGTGCAATGTTGGAAAGCGTTATTGAATCCATGCGTACGAATGTTTTTTCTTCCTCGTTTCAACATTGTGGTGCACGATAGAGCCTCTAATCTCCGAAGGAGTTCAGTAAAGCCATTCCATATAGCATATACACATAATTGTATCCAACGAATACCGTGTCTACGATCAGATTAAATGACTCCGATGGTATCTGGATAAGAAATATCGATATTGAAAAGTGGCCAAAAAAGTATGGAGAGCTGCATTCTTGGAATTACACCGAGTGACAAAAAGGAACAAGTATAAGTTACAGACATAATTTGAAAAAAAGATGAACGCAGCCCACGTTTCTCGAACGGATGACACCAAATGACAGAGCTGCAGCCAAAGAAGGCAAGGCGCCCCCAAGAGAACGTCTACCATGGAGATGGAGCTGTTAAATCAGGTCCCCGTGCAGGTGCTACATGGATTGTTGCATTGCAAACCAACAAGCAAAAAATAAAAGTTCCGTAAACAAAAATAAAATCTGTTTTGTCATAGTTCCATTTCACATCCAAGGGGCGCAGCCATTGACTGGGTGTGATTTCGTGCGTTAGTTGTCATTGAAATGTGAACGCTAATTTTAAAAGTGAAGAATTCGTTTATAAGCATGTGACAATGTTTTTAATAAGTCAACTGGATGCATCCGCTTTAGTGACGGCACTTAAGAAACTCAACTTTCGTTTTTACACACACGTTTATAATACATTTGCCTAAACCCTACCCCATTAATCATGATTGTGTTCATAGCCAGTGCAGTCCCAACAAACCCCGACCTGGTTCGAGAGAGCCCTTGACAGCTCCTGCTGTTATTTCCATATTCCCCAGAGTATAGGATTCTTCAGAAAGTAAGACGCACCTAAAAACTCGTACTCATAGTCACTAGAGCTATGCGAATCTTGGCTCACACACACACACACACCTTCCGGATTATGAGCAGCAAACGTAACCATTGCCCTTAAAAATACGAGCGCAAAAGAAGTCACATTCGTCAAAGAAACACTACCTAATGAGGACAAATATAAAATAGGTGGCGTTTCGGGCACTGGACCTTCTTCAAAGTACATCGAACAGAGTCGGGAAAGTGCGTTTTATAATCCAGAAGGGGATACTGCAATAATTGAATTATCCTGGAGAGAGAAAAAAAACGCTTGATTAAACTGCAAAAGCCCTATTGTCCAGGAAGGGTTTTTGTTTGGAGTAGGCGGATCAAGTGAATGTTTTGTTTCCATGTTCACCACACGTACCGTATGCGGTTAACGCAGACTTGATTCCTCGCAAAATGTATCTATTTGGTGTTTGAACATCTTAACGCCTGCCGTTTTATTTCCAGAAAGGATAATAACGCCTATTCATTCTTCGACACTGGCAGCAAGAACAAGACAAATGTCCCACGATGCAAGTGTTTGACGCGGCGTGGTCACGAGCAGGGGAAAAAGACAATCGGAGTTGATCCGCAGCAGCTTTTGGCAGATGCCAACGAAGCCCACGATCCGGTCGAATGAACGAAACGTGGGTGTGAAACATAATTTTTGCCCCGCTCTCAGTACTGGGGGTCAAGGCTTTGGTTACGATTGGCTGCAAGAAATGGCTCAAGTCCAGCCAACGTTGGAGAACTCCCGTTGCAGAATCGGCAACGGTGGCTGGCCGTTTGCAGCAGATTTAACCCGCGACGTTTGCACAAAGGTTGAAAAGGAAATAACAAACAGCGAACAACATTTTACGCGCTGCAAAGTTGCACCGATCGACGTCGCGTCTGTGAGACAACGCCGCCGTCTTACAAAAGTGCACGCTCGGCAGTGTTGCGCAACTGTTGTAAGCAGTGTGGGGTGGTGATAACACGTTACAGCGTGCCCACCAATGTGCAACCTTTCATATTCTTTGGGTCTTTCGGAAAAAAAGTCACGTAGAACAAAACAAATAAAAGTCTACGTGACTTTACCGAAAGACCCCAAACAATGAGAACTCCTGCAGTCACGAAAGTTTTAAGTGAAGATTCAACCATTCATTTTAATCTGTCTAAATAATTTTCAACATTGTTTGGGCATTTGTATGCGCGGTAAGATCTCACGAGTCTCTCTCACCTGATCGTTATATATAAAAAAAACCCTAGGTATAACTATCTATCCACTTCTCCCTGGCGATTTAAATGTTTATTTACGGCGTGGTGAACGTAGCGGCCACTAGTGGCTCGATAGGTCCCGTGAATCCAATTTGCATACAACACAAACGATCCCTTTTTTATTAAAACAAAGTCGAATCCGACACGCGATTTGAGTGCTGTAGGTGTCGTGAGCTTGTGCATGCACGTCTACAGTACAGCAGCCCTGTGTTGTCACTCCACTGCTGGATGTGTGGGGGGAGTGTTTAACCTTTGCGGGTTCGTGGAGCTCATTTGACCATACTTCACCACGCTGGTCAGTGCGGATTCGTGAAGGCGGGGTGGTGTACGCGGCGAGCTTGCCGATCGATATTAATCGAATCTTGCTAGACCTCAACACGCGCAACAATCCCCCTCGGGGTCCAAATTCTCACTTGGTCGCGGAATGTCACTTCAGCGCCAACCGAGGCCCACCACCCCCCCCCAAATCAAAAAGGCCTCATTCATCCGCACGCGTCTGGCCGACAGCAACAACAACAACAGCGAACAGCAGCAGCCTTGAACGCTCTTCCTTGCAAACATCAACGCAGCACCAGCTGGGTCCTTGGGGAAACGTGATTCCTGCCGCAGGGTGCAACCAGGTGTTCCGAGGATCACTCACTCCCCCCCCACCACCACCACCTTCCCTTAACAACACCAACCTCGAGAGAAGTGTGTGGGACCAGCGGGCGGATTCACCGCCTCGAGGAGACCGCCGCCGCCGCCGCTGTCGTCGTCCCGACTGCTGCTGAACACGATGCTCGTGGAGAGAGTGTGGATGCTGTTTCTCGAAGCTGCTGTTGTTGTTGTTCCCCACTGCTGTTGTTGTTCCCCGCTGCCGTCACCGACGCCGTCGTTCCCGGCTGCCCTTTCGTGAACCTGCCGTTGTTGCGAGGCCGCCCGTTTGGGGGGGGGAGGGTTCTTTATGTTTGGCGTGGTGTCGGCGTGGACCAGTTGTTGTGAACTCTCGTCGCTGCTCGCGTTGGGGGTTTTGTTTTGCCGGCGCTGTTGGTTGCTTGCAGCCGAGAGGCCTGCTGCTTCTGCTGCTCAAATCTCCGCTTCGCTCAGAGCCGCCACCGCTCTCCGCCCCCAGACCTCTCGTCCTTTGTGGCCTCGCCGCTTCACCGCCCGCGCTTCGCCACGGATAATTCTATAACAATGCCGCCACGTACGCTCGCGACTCTGCTCGCCGCGTCCCGCAACGCTCTTGCTGCCCTAACGCTGCGTGATCATTGGACAAACATCCGGCGCTCGGCGGCCGCAATTATCGCCCAGCATCGAGAACGAGGAAGACTCCCGTTGGGAGGGCGGTTCGAGCCCAGCCGAGACCGGGGGTTGGGGCGGCGGGAGGGCCCAGGCAAGGAGGGGGGGGCCCGAGCGCGACTAGGCCTCGCTTGTGGGAAGCCGCCGGGAATGGTGGTGGACGCGCGGGTGAAGCGGGAGGGCGGCGAGGGCTCGACCGAACGTTGCGGGGCCGTGCGGGCCGAGAGAGACCGGCAAGGAAGGGCCGAGGGTGGCGGCAGTGGAAGCCGAGGTGAAGCCAAAAGTTGGGGCCTCGACCGCAAGTAGTGCCCGGATGTTTACGTCATCGTGTACCGATGCGCGCCCGGCTCCCTCCACCGTGACGGAGCACAGTTCGCGACATCACCGCACATCGCACCACATCCGCGTTATTGGCTAACGGCACTATTCTACAGCTTATTTCCCTTCACACCAACATTATGTAAACTCCCCCCCCACCGTGCCGGTCCAGTACATTTTTATGCTAATTCCTTTGTCAAGGCGTTTTTGTTTTTGTTTCCTCCCACACAGCTTAAAGGACGCGACCTGGGCTTGCTGCCTTCACTCCAACGCTGTCCTCTGGACAGTCCAGTCCCTTCACCTGATGAAGGCCACTTGTCTTGTGGCCGAAACGTCGTGATTTTTTGTTATTTTATTTTTACCTACGTGACTTTACCGAATAGAACCAAAGAGTATGGATCCTTGCAGTCACGAAAGCTTCAAATCTAGAATACCACAGCATTGTCCTTAATTGAGACTTTCAGGACGCTCCAGAATTAAGACGTTTGGGCCAATCCCATTATTTAATGGGCCAATCCCATTATTATTGCGTGTTCTGCATTCCAATTTAATGTCGGACGCACTTTATTGAGTTTAATAATATTGTGATGAAAGGAGCAAAACCAATAAAACTACTTACGAATACTGTAACCCCAAAAACAGGTATAAATATCCCTTCGTCTACTTCCATTTTTTGACGAATGTTAACCAACAGAGTTGGTGTAAGGTCTGAGTGTCAATAACATTACATCATACGAGCACCGTTGAGTAATTTACACTTCTTCTTTTCTTGAACACTTCCCCCCCCCCACCCATAAATCTGCGAGCCCTGCTGCCTTCCTGTGCCTCTTCCGCCATTCACTCCTGTCCTGGGTCATCCATAATCTTCCACGTCCACTCCTCAGTCCCTCACATCCTGGCCTCACCACTTGCAACCTCCTCTCCGTCTTGGCGCCACGGTGGCTAGGAGATGTTAACTACCTCGCCTGGTGTACAGGAGGTCGTGGGTTCGATCCCGACCCTGACGCCTGCTGCTGTATTATTTAGAGTTTGCGTGCCTCTCTCATCATCAAGGTGGCTAGGAGATGTTAACTACCTCGCCTGGTGTACAGGAGGTCGTGTGTTTTTGATCCCGACCCTCACGCCTGCTGCTGTATTATTTGGAGTTTGCGTGCCTCTCTCATCATCATCATCAAGGTGGCTAGGAGATGTTAACTACCTCGCCTGGTACACAGGAGGTCGTGGGTTTGGATCCCGACCGTGACGCCTGCTGTGTATTTGGAGTTTGTGTGTTCTCCACGTGGTCGTGTGAATTTTCTTTGGGTCCTCCGGTTTTCCCCTCTACATTGAGAAACAAAACGCTTTTAGAGCATTTGGCTGCGATAAATTTCCACACCATACGCCGCTTCGTTGGGCTATCATTTGTGGCCAGGTCGCTCCTGGAAAAATAGCTATATAGCCCACTGGGTCTTACCTGATGAAATACATGAAAAAAAAAACATTACATATTTAGGCCTGCCTCTGCACCCTGGTGCTTCCATACGTTCATCGTGTTTTTTTGATGCGGTTTTGCTCTAACATGTCCAACTTAAGCCATCTCAGTCGACCTTATTTCAATGTCAGTTTAACGCGTAGGCTTTCGCGACCAATATCCATATTAGAGGGGGGGTTTTGTTGGATTAGATCGCGTAAATATAAACGTGTCGTTAAACCCGCCACCACCCGACAGGAATAAGTTGGCATTTTTTACGTGACAAACCTTACTAATTGGCCGTGTCGAGTGGTGGCAGGTTTAATGACGCATTTATTTTTACGTAATCTAACCCAAAAAACACATCGATTATGGATTATTCCAACGTGTCCGAGATGCGGTTCCACCATCCACTCCTTGTTGCCACCTTCCCCGTCTTCTCATTTCTGACCCGACGCAGTCTTTGTGATCCCTGGGGTTCACCTCGTCCTTCCCGTAGATGTGGTGCACAAAATCTCACCCCCCCCCGCTCCCCCCCCCCCCCCCAGAAAATGAACCGACGTTGGAATGTAGTTGAAACCTTTAGACTAACATTGGGTCTTTGGCTTTTAATTCGAGTCCATGAATGAGACCCTCGTGTTAGTTACTGGTCTCATGAACGTCTTCTAAACGCTTCCCTGTCGCCGGCTCGTAAGACCTCCGACTAGCATGGTTGGCTATGTGCGGTGCGAAAGAGGTGCCACATACACACGGACATTCTTTCTCGTTGCTGGGCACTGCTTTGATTTCTCTCCAATACAACCATTCCTTTTGTAATACAGAAACATGTGGACTAATCTCCATCTGTTCCGTCTGCCTTGCCTCCTAGCACGTGCGTGTTTTCTCCATGTGCTCCAGTTTGCTCACACGCGTGTAATAAAATCGACTTGTTAAGCTGATGCCATTTTAATAGACCGACTATATACGCTTCTGCGTTGCGTGTGGATCGTGCAGCGTTGTGAGTTTGAATGATTTATGCCGTGTATAAAAACGCCGATCGTTATCATGCGATGTGGACCATGGTTAGATGCCTGAACGCGTCAGCTCTCTCGGAATCTGCACCCCAAATCGCCACTTCTGACTTGCCCTGGTAACCCTGTTTGAACCTTGTGCCCATACACTCCGTCTCTCGGTGCAATTACGGGAATTTCACATCAACAAAAAATTATTGTACGATAAATCTTCCCCCCCCCCCCATCTCCCTTATCAAGGCCCACGTTTATGATCCATGCCATTCTCAGGTAAACGGGACACATACACACAGTTGTTTTAATTTTAGCAGGTAAGGCCCACTGAGCTATATAGCTGTTTTGCAGAAGCGACCTGGCCACAAATGATAGCCTAATGAAGTGTCTGCTTATGTGGACTTTTATAGAAGCCGAATACTCTAAAACGCGTGATGTTGATTCTAAATGTGGAGGGAAAACCCGGAGGACCCGGAGAAAAATCCACGCAGCTACGGGGAGAACATTCAGACTCCAATTATACAGGCGTCAGGGTGGAACCCCACGACCTCCTGTACACCAGGCGAGGTAGTTAACATCGCCACCGCGTCGCTCAGTGACAACCCGAAAACAGAATCGAGAGCAAATATTGGGCGCTTGCATCTGCAAGTCCAGTTTTAGGCAGCAGATGGCAGACTTCGCATTGACTCTCAAGCAATTACCGTGGGATCGGATGCCCATTAAGAACTGCTACATACTTACGCTCTTTAAATACATTAAATAATTAGTTGCTTCATCCCTGTGCATTTGAAATAAAATCGTCGCTCGTAGCCGGACGTTAAAGAGATGAGAGTTGCTTTGAGGCGATGACAAAAATATTCTGCCGAAACCCGGGATTGAACCAGGGACCTTTAGATCTTCAGTCTAACGCTCTCCCAACTGAGCTATTTCGGCTGCTGGTTTCAAGTGATCGTTTTAGCGCTTATAACTGTGACCGCACACGTTACCGGACGGTCTTTGACTCGCAAAGTATCCCGGTGTGAATTTTTACTCATACTGGGAGGAATCTGATGAGCTATAAAGCTCTTTATCACAGATGTCCAGTAGAGGGGGGGGGGGGGGTAAGAACGTTACATCCAGCAGTGGATCGATCCTGGCTTTTGACGAATGCCATGCAAACACGTGTGGTTGATACAATGTTCTCACGAGGACTGCAGGAATTCTGACTCTTTGGATCTTTCGGTAAAGTCACGCAGATAGAAAAAAATTAAAGTAAATGATTTTTTTTTACGACGTTTCGATCACAACACAAGCGAACGTCATCTGGAGGAAAAAAACGATGACGATCGCTGGTGTTGTGATCGAAACGTCGGATTTATTTTATTTACTTTAATAATTTATATCTACGTGACTTCACCGAAATATCCAAAGAATATGTATCCCAGTACGGTTGTTATAAATACACACACACACCACACCGGCTATGTGACTGATTTAAGGCTGAGTCGATCTGGAGGAAGCACACGTACGGTTTGAGTGTGAGGTTGATTCAACCTCAAAGGAGTACGGCACTTGGTGCTGTTGTTATACATCAGTACTGGGGAGACAAAGGCGGCCGGGGTAGCTCTGGCCATCACCACCCCCCGCGTGCTGTGGTTGTGGTAGAGGAGCGGTGGCGCTGTGGTTGTGGCAGGGGAGTGGTGGCGCTGTGGTTGTGGCAGGGGAGCGGTGGTGCTGTGGTTGTGGAAGGGGAGTGGTGGCGCTGTGGTTGTGCCAGGGGAGTGGTGGCGCTGTGGTTGTGGCAGGGGAGCGGTGGTGCTGTGGTTGTGGTAGAGGAGCGGTGGCGCTGTGGTTGTGGCAAGGGAGCGGTGGCGCTGTGGTTGTGGTAGAGGAGCGGTGGTGCTGTGGTTGTGACAGGGGAGCGGTGGTGCTGTGGTTGTGGCAGGGGAGCGGTGGTGCTGTGGTTGTGCTAGAGGAGCGGTGGCGCTGTGGTTGTGGCATGGGAGCGGTGGCGCTGTGGTTGTGGCAGGGGAGCGGTGGCGCTGTGGTTGTGGCAGAGGAGCGGTGGCGCTGTGGTTGCGGCAGAGGAGCGAGAAGCACGGTATTCCGGGAGAGCGTCAGAGTCGAGCCCCGCTGCTCCTACGGATCGAGAGGTGCCAGGTCGAGTTGGTTCGGGCACCCGTTAAAGGATCCCTCCCCGTCCCGGCAGACTCCCGTGGAACTCTCCCGGGCAGCAGCAGCAGCAATGTCCCGACACTGGGCCAAGACCCCGGGCCAGGCCCAGGACCACGCCGCTGCTGCTGCTGGCGGGACGACGTCGCTCGGCTGGCCTGGGAACGCCTGGGGATTACCCTAGGAAGAGCTCGAGCCTGTGTAGTGTATAGTGTAGTGTATAGTGTAGTGTATAGTGTAGTGTATAGTGTGTAGTGTGTTGTAGTGTTGAGTAGTGTATAGTATTGTAGTGTATTGTGTAGTAGTGTATTGTATGGTGTAGTAGTGTATAGTGTAGTGTATAGTGTAGTGTATAGTGTAGTAGTATATAGTAGTGTAGTGTATAGTAGTGTAGTGTATAGTAGTGTAGTGTATAGTAGTGTAGTGTATAGTGTTGTGTATAGTAGTGTAGTGTGTAGTGTATAGTAGTGTATAGTGTAGTGTATAGTGTAGTGTATAGTAGTGTAGTGTATAGTAGTGTATAGTGTTGTAGTGTATAGTATAGTAGTGTATTGTGTAGTGCATAGTGTAGTAGCGTATCGTAGTGTAGTGTATAGTGTAGTAGTGTTGAGTAGTGTATAGTAGTGTATAGTATTATAGTGTTTTGTCTAGTAGTGTATTGTATAGTGTACTAGTGTATAGTGTATTGTATAGTGCAGTGTATAGTGTAGTAGTATATAGTTTAGTGTATAGTGTAGTAGTGGAAAGTGTAGTAGTGTATAGTGTAGTAGTGTATAGTGGAGTAGTGTAGTGTATAGTGTAGTGTATAGTGTAGTAGTGTATCGTATTGTAGTGTATAGTGTAGTGTATAGTGTAGTAGTTTATAGTGTCGCCAGGGAAAGGGGAGGTGTGGACCGCCACTACTCAACACACTGCTGTAGTGTATAGTGTAGTGTATAGTGTAGTAGTGTATAGTGTAGTGTATAGTGGAGTAGTGTAGTGTATAGTGGAGTGTATAGTAGTGTAGTGTATAGTGGAGTAGTGTAGTGTATAGTGTAGTAGTGTATAGTGTAGTGTATAGTAGTGTAGTGCTGGAGTTTGTCGCCATGGAAAGAGGAGGTGTGGACTGCCACTACTCAACACACTACTGTAGTGTATAGTGTAGTGTATAGTGTAGTAGTGTAGTAGTAGTATATAGTGTAGTGTGTAGTGTAGTAGTGTATAGTGTCGTGTATAGTGGAGTAGTGTAGTGTATAGTGGAGTAGTGTAGTGTATAGTGTAGTGTATAGTAGTGTAGTGTATAGTGTAGTGTATAGTGGAGTAGTGCAGTGTAGAGTGTAGTAGTGTATAGTGTAGTGTATAGTGTAGTAGTGTATCGTATTGTAGTGTATAGTGTAGTGTATAGTGTAGTAGTGTATCGTATTGTAGTGTATAGTGTAGTGTATAGTGTAGTAGTGTATAGTGGAGTAGTGTAGTGTATAGTGTAGTGTATAGTAATGTAGTGCTGGAGTTTGTCGCCAGGGAAAGGGGAGGTGTGGACCGCCACTACTCAACACACTGCTGTAGTGTATAGTGTAGTGTATAGTGTAGTAGTGTATAGTGTAGTAGTGTAGTGTATAGTGGAGTAGTGTATAGTGTAGTATATAGTGTATTGTATAGTGTATAGTGTATATTGTAGTAGTGTATAGTGTAGTGTATAGTGTAGTGTATATTGTAGTAGTGTATAGTGGAGTAGTGTAGTGTAGAGTGTAGTGTATAGTGTAGTGTATAGTGTAGTAGTGTATAGTGGAGTAGTGTAGTGTATAGTGTAGTGTATAGTGTAGTAGTGTATAGTGGAGTAGCGTAGTGTATAGTGTAGTGTATAGTGTAGTAGTGTATCGTATTGTAGTGTATAGTAGTGTATAGTGTAGTGTATAGTGTAGTGTATAGTGTAGTAGTGTATAGTGGAGTAGTATAGTGTATAGTGTAGTGTATAGTAATGTAGTGCTTGAGTCTGTCACCAGGGAAAGAGGCGGTGTGGACCGCCACTACTCAACACACTGCTGTAGTGTATAGTGTAGTGTATAGTGTAGTAGTGTATAGTTTAGTGTATAGTGTAGTGTATTAGTGTATAGTGGAGTAGTGTATTGTATAATGTAGTAGTGTATCGTAGTGTAGTGTATAGTGTAGTTTATAGTGCATGGTGTATTGTAATGTAGTGCTGGAGTCTGTCGCCAGGGAAAGGGGAGGTGTGGACCGCCACTACTCAACACACTGCTGTAGTGTATAGTGTAGTGTATAGTAGTCTATAGTGGAGTAGTGTAGTGTATAGTGTAGTGTATAGTGGAGTTGTGTAGTGTATAGTGTAGTGTATAGTGTAGTGTATAGTGTAGTAGTGTATAGTGGAGTAGTGTAGTGTATAGTGTAGTGTATAGTAATGTAGTGCTGGAGTCTGTCGCCAGGGAAAGGGGAGGTGTGGACCGCCAGTACTCAACACACTGCTGTAGTGTATAGTGTAGTGTATAGTGTAGTAGTGTATAATGGAGTAGTGTAGTGTATACTGTAGTGTATAGTGTAGTGTATCGTATTGTAGTGTGTAGTGCAGTGTATAGTGTAGTAGTGTATAGTGGAGTAGTGTAGTGTATAGTGTAGTGTATAGTAATGTAGTACTGGAGTCTGTCGCCAGGGAAAGGGGAGGTGTGGACCGCCACTACTCAACACACTGCTGTAGTGTATAGTGTAGTGTATAGTGTAGTGTATAGTGTAGTAGTGTATCGTAGTGTAGTGTATAGTGTAGTGTACAGTGTAGTAGTGTATAGTGTAGTGTATAGTGTAGTAGTGTATCGTATTGTGTATAGTGTAGTGTATAGTGTAGTAGTGTATAGTGGAGTAGTGTACTGTATAGTGGAGTGTATAGTAGTGTAGTGTATAGTGGCGTAGTGTAGTGTATAGTGTAGTGTATAGTAATGTAGTGCTGGAGTCTGTCGCCAGGGAGGTGTGGACCGCCACTACTCAACACACTGCTGTAGTGTATAGTGTAGTGTATAGTGTAGTGTATAGTAATGTAGTGCTGGAGTCTGTCGCCAGGGAGGTGTGGACCACCACTACTCAACACACTGCTGTAGTGTATAGTGTAGTGTATAGTGTAGTGTATAGTAATGTAGTGCTGGAGTCTGTCGCCAGGGAGGTGTGGACCGCCACTACTCAACACACTGCTGTAGTGTATAGTGTAGTGTATAGTGTAGTAGTGTATAGTGGAGTATTGTAGTGTATAGTGTAGTGTATAGTAATGTAGTGCTGGAGTCTGTCGCCAGGGAAAGAGGGAGGTGTGGACCGCCACTACTCAACACACTGCTGTAGTGTATAGTGTAGTGTATAGTGTAGTAGTGTATAGTGGAGTATTGTAGTGTATAGTGTAGTGTATAGTAATGTAGTGCTGGAGTCTGTCGCCAGGAAAAGAGGGAGGTGTGGACCGCCACTACTCAACACGCTGCCGCCGCGACCCTCGCCAGGACAAGCGGATTGAGAAACGACCGAACGGACGTCTCTCTCCTGCTATCTCTCACAAATTACATCTCCCTCCTGTCACTGATCTCACCCTAATGCTACGTCTCTTGTGAATGCATCTCTCCACTGCCCGGGCGAAGTTGGCCATAGTCTTTATCAGAATCGCTGGAGGGTAATCCGCCGCCGAACGCATTACGAACATTGGGCGGTGGAAAGTGATCCGCGCGCGTTCGGGAATGCCATCCTCTAAGCTGGTGGCTTTAGGTTTGTGTCAAAATGATTGCGTTAAGATTTTGCTAAGTTCTCCACTGCCTGCCACGGCCATACAACTTACTTAAGACAACAATCATTATTAACCCCCTTCAGTGGACCGCATTCGACAATAAAAACAGCGGGGCAGCGCGGCTCCGTACCGCGTGGAATGTATTTAAGCAGCAATTCTATTTTTTTAAAAACCAAGCCAAATCTCCGGAGTGGTTTCTTGCCTTCCAGAGTCGGGTTCGTTAAACAAAGGATGCTAGGTTACCGGATGCTTTTGGAAAGAGCAGTCTATATCTCAATTATGCGATCCTCACGGGGCATCCCTTGCCAGTATGAAAATATACGAATAGGTTTCACCCTTTCTGGCAATAAAACAGTTGTGTTAAGATGTAAAAAAAAAACCCAAACTGAAATCTTTTGCAAGGAATCATGTCTGCGTTAACCACATATACCTGTGGTGAACATGCAAAGAAAAATATGCATTATAAAGAAGGCTGTCTCTGGTGTGGAACAATCAGTTTCAAAGACAATGACATATACTACAAGAGGATGTTTTTTTGTTTGCATGTTCACCACAAGTATGTGTGGTTAATGCAGACACGATTCCTTGCAAAAACGTTGCTGTTTGGTGTTACAACATCTTAACACAACTGTTTTGATGCCAGCAAGGGTAAAACCTATTCTTATAGGCGACGCTATTCACTGTAATAAGAAGCAATGTTGGATACAAACTCCGTATGCGTTGTGGAGCATTCTAGGAACAACAACAAACTTAAATAAAACAATACATAAAGTAGCCATACGGGCTGTGCCGGTAGGGGTGGGGGGTCGGTATTTAACCATACTTCACCACGCTGTTCAGTGCGGGTTGGTGAAAGGTGGGAAGCATCGAGGGTGCAGCATGCATGGGTTCTGCTGCACTGCCCTCTGCTGCCCAACGCACAGCCCTGGATTGAGAACACCTCGACCAAAATTGACGCGTTGCCAAAGTTTTCCCAACGGCCCAACCCTCAGTCAGCACTCAGGTTCCTTTAAAAAAATAAAAATAAATGTGCAGTTATACTGCGACAAAGTTCAACATTAATATCGGCACCGGATCTGGTTATAAACGAATTCGTGCCACCTGATTGCCAGTTCCGCCAACTGCCTGCGTCCAAGGCGGAAAGGTGGCGGCCCTAACCATGGGGCAGGACGCAGGGTGGGCCCCTAACCATGGGGCAGGACGCAGGGTGGGCCCTGCCCAGGGTGGGCCCTGCCCAGGGTGGGCCCTGCCCACCACCCCTGCCCAGGGCCTGTAGTGCCTCAACTAGTTGAGGAAGTACCCATTGCTCTTCGAGTGGCTGGATCAGGGGGGGTTGGCATCAAAATAACAAGAAGAGACGTTTTTGTGAATTCGGTAACTGAGCGGCTGATGTCAATGATCATGATGTAGGAGAGATTATATTTGACACACATGCAATAGTTAAATGTCCACTTCTTATAACCAGAAATATTTGAAGACTGTATCATATTTTCTACATTGGGTAACCCAAAAATGTCGGGGGAAAATGTAAAACTTTTTTTAAAAATGTTGAGCGTAGGCCGACAAAAGTTTATTTCTCCTGTTCGAGTGCGAGTGTCGTGACCCGCTCGGGCATTAACGTCAGCGACGAGGGTGGCTCTATCCCAGGTGTGTCGGCAACCAATAACAAGAAGAGCCATTTATTTCGAATTCTGTAACAACAACAAACCCCCCTCTCAATATTTCAAGAGCCGCAATGCATTGCGTGGTGAATACGGGACGGTGGGTCCCTTCATAAACAACGTCGCGAGTTGGTGCCTTAAAGCAGGGGTCCCTAACCCCAGGACCGGTACCGGTCCGCGGCTTGTTAGGAACCGGGCCACACAGCAGCAGGAGGTGAGAGCGGTGAGTCCGTGCGTGGCCGGTCCCCATAGTTTTATTATTTACCACTTCCCTCTGTGCCTCTTTCCCGCACTGCGCACTCGTCTCAGTCACGTGGTGTTGGTAAGCCCACAAGCTCTAACCCCCTAGTAGCCAAAATTAGTAAAAAACAAACGTCGCCGGAGAGCTGCTTTGAAAAGGGGGAAAGATGAACCCCCCCCCCGCCGGTCCTAGAAAAAATTGTCTTTCACGAAACCGGTCCCTGGTGCCAAAAATGTTGGGGACCGCTGCCTTAAAGGGCCACCGCGTGCGGCTCTGGAGCCCAAGGTCGCCCGACCCTTTGGGGGCGGGCGATGCCATCTGCCGACGAGGCGCTGAGACTTAAACCCTTAAACCAGGGTAGAGCATCACGCGGAGGTGACGTCCCAAGCGACACAAAAAAAAACACCAACGAAACAACGCCGCACGTTTTTCAACGACGCTGCCTTTCAGAAGAACAGATTGAATAACTAACTATACCCACGTGACTTTACCGAAAGAACCAAAGAGAATGGATCCCTGCAGTCACGAAAGCTTCAAATCAAAATTGAATAACGAACAGGCGAAGCATTTTATTATATGTTTTTTTTTGGTGGGGGTCCGGTGACCTTCGAAGAAGTCAGAGACGTGAAGTCCCAACGCAGGCGCGTTCCGAGGGATGGTGGTAGTGGTGGTGGTGGTGGCGTGCAGGCTCGCTTGACACCTTCACAAACCGCCTCGACGAAAGGGACCGGAACCCACGGGACTTGGGAGGGTTCTCGCTTAAATCTTCTCAAGGTTTATACAGCAGCGCCCTAATCCCGAGGCGCTTTTGCGACGATTATAAAATTGTACGTAAGATGATAGTGGTTAAAATAAAGAGTGGGGTTATTTTTAAAAGTGGCGGTGTAGTTATGGTGACAGTTAGGAGTACATGTGGGAGTGGTCAAGGTAGGGATTTGGGATGCCCTGATGGTCTCGATTTGTATGAAGGTGCACCACACTAGTTGTAAACTAAATACCTTCAAACATACATATACACAAAGACAAAGGCCCCCCGTATAGCCTTGACAGACTTGGGACAAGTGCTGTTAGCGAGCACCTATGAAGACCGGAATAGTACATGAGGGGGTGGGTGGCCAGCACCATGCCCGGCCGCCTTTGTCTCCCCAGTGGCGTTGTCTACACATCATACCAGGTACTCATTTGAGGCTGAGTCGACCGAGGGGAGGCCCAGGACCGGTTCAGATGCCGTGAGCGGGAATCGAACTCGGGTCACCGGGTTCGTAGCGCAGCGCAGCGCAGCGCGCTAACCGTGACACCACCGCTCCCCATACACAATGTACACATACACACAATATACACGCTGCTAAACCCATACGCACACAAAAACACATGTACATGGATTTAAGTGCACACACACGCACGCATGTGCACACGAAAACAAAGCTCCCCCAAAATAACCTGAACAGGATGAGCTAAATAATATACACATACCCCCCCGTCTAGCCTACGTAGACTATTAAAGTAAATGTTAGTGAGCACCTATAGAGCTGCAGTGAAGGTATTCACGTACAGACTTTCACAAAAAACAAATATCGCACACATAGCCTGTTGGGGCAATTGTTGTTAGCAAGCATATGTTATGGCCAGAACGGCACGCACGGGAGTGATGTGGTCAGTACCACGCCCAGCCGCCTTTGTCTCCCCAAGGCCGAGTCGATGTGGGCCGTGAGCAGAAATCGAACTTAGGCCGGCGGATTCTATAGCGCAGTAGCGCTAACAACTGCGCCACCGCTCCCTTACACACATCCAGAGAAAGACACGCTCTAAAAAAAATGATACATTAAAAAATATATTATTCTCGAGATCAAAAGAGTTGGCCGTGCCGCTTTCGTTATCAGAGAATTCCCCGGCTAAAGCAGGATTATTCCTCTTTGAAAATGCCACTGGATTAGGGAATCCTGGAGCCAAAATTGAGAGGAGAGAGTCGAAAAGTGATTGAAATACCATTAGCATAATGTAATCCACGCAGAGCGAGCACGGTGCCTTTTGAAGCCATGAGGCCCTCTACAAAAGGGCCCTAAATGGGCTCTATACAGACTCGTATAGGGACTTAATTAGTCGTTTGTGAGATAGAGTCTTGCTGCCATCCCTTTCGTCGACGAATCGTCGATTCGTAAGCTCCGTGGCTGTGTGCTTGGAGCCAAATCGTGGCATCTGAGAGTCTGCGTGTTTTGGTTCGCGTAAAAGGAGGATCCTTGCGAAAAGAGTCCTATAGACCAGCGGTCCCCAATCTTTTTGGCACCAGGGACCGGTTTCGTGGAAGACAATTTTTTCACGGACCGGGGGGTGGTGGTGGGGGGGTCATCATTGGGTCTTTCCCTCTTTTCAAAGCAGCTCTCCAGCGACGTTTGTATATTTTACTCTTTGTGGCTACTAGGGGGTTAGAGCTTGTGGGCTTACCAACACCACGTGACTGAGACGAGCGCGCAGTGCGGGAAAGAGGCGCGGACGGAAGTGGTGAATAATAAAACAATGGGGGCGGGCCACGCGCGGACTCACCGCTCTCACCTCCTGCTGGTGTGTGGCCCGGTTCCTAACAGGCCACGGACCGGTCCCGGTCCGCGGCCCGGGGGTTGGGGGCCCCTGCTCTAGATAATATGACTTTACCATGACCCCGCGCAGCCACGAGAGGCCGCCACTTCGTCTGGCACGAGTGTACCACATTTGGAGATGTGGCACACTCGGACAAATACAACCCCCCCCCCGCCCCAGATCTGGACAATTCCTTGAATAGTCGCAATCAATTCGTGTTGTACGTGATTATAGAGACGACGCACTGACACAATCATACAAATAATTATGAGTTATTTCTGAAGTAAAAAAAACCCTCAATTCTTCGCAGGGATGTTTTTCAGGAGAGTCCCTCCCCGGGGTGTTTGGCCGTTTCCATTTCAAAAAGTGTCACCGCACAGATGGGTTCAAGAAGCCCACTCTTGCTGTACTGCCATCACCTGGCCACCTCGCGGCCCAGCGGGTTATGTGAGTTTTACAAATCTCTGTGCGATCCACCAACCCCTTTTCCGGTTTATAGGCGTGCAAAGCCGCCGCACCAGATGGCGACTTGCATTCCGTGCCGGCCTTCATAAGAGCATGTTTTACGAAACTTGCCAAAAGTCCGTTCGAGGCTACACGGGTGATCTTTGTATTTTGTGTCTACTTCGTAGGGGGGCAATTCTGCAGTGGTACCAAGTTCGATTTCAGGTCACGGCTAACAGTGGTATCAGAACCAGTCCTGGAACCTTCTCTCGGCGTCCTCAGCCTTGAACGGGTACCTTATGTGGTGCGCAAACATCAGCGCTGGGGATACAAAGGCGACCAGGTGTGGGTTCACGGCCACGCCCCATCCTCTTACGTGCCGTTCCCACCTTAATAGGTGCTCGCTAATAACACTTGCCCCAACAGTCTGTTAAAACCGATAAAGCATAGGTGTATATATCTGAATGCAAAGCTGTGTGTGCATATGTGTGTGTGTGACAGTGTGTGTGTACACGTGTCGGGCATGGTGCTGGCCACCCACCCCCTCGTGTACCGTTCCGGCCTTCATAGGTGCTCGCTAACAGCACTTGCCCCTACAGTCTGTTAAGGCTATATGGGGGATCTTTGTCTTTGTGTACACGTGTGTACGTGTACACACACACACAGTGGGGAGCGGTAGTGTAGCGGTTTGCGCGCTGCGCTATGAACCTGGCGACCCGGGTTCGATTCCCGCTCACGGCCAACACCAGTGACGATTATCTGAACCGGTCCTGGGCCTCGCCTAGGTCGACTCAGCCTCAAATTAGTATCTGGTGTGGTGTGTAAATATCGCGACTAGGGATACAAAGGCGTCCGGGCGTGGTGTTGGCCACCCACCCTCTCGTGTACCGTTTCCGGCCTTCGTAGGTGCTCGCTAACAGCACTCGCCCCAAGAGTCTGTTCCAGGCTATACGGGGGACCTTTGTCTTTGTGTGTGTGAATCAGGCAGTGTGTGTGTGTGTGTACAGTATCATCTCTCCAAAACGATTCGTTCAAAATAATTATTTTTGTACTTTCTCAGCCCGTGTCTTCCCATGCCTCTCAAAAATCATTGCCTAAATGCATGTGCATTCATTCCCTATCTCTCCTCCGCTCTCTCGGAAATGATGGCTCCTGAGTAATTGTGTGCGCGAGTCTCCGCTGTACTTCTTCTCTCAAAAATAAATGGTGTTGTGGTGGCCGGGTGGCCCAGACGATTCATCGCGGCGCTGTCTGGGCACTGTCCCAGCGCCTCTGAGGCCCTGGGTTCGACCGTGATGAAATAGTGCTGTGAAAAGGACCATTGCCCGAAACGTTTCCTATTATATACCCTGTGTCTTTTAAAGCCATAGTGTTTTTTTGACGAATGCGTTGAGCTTTATTTTGTGATTAAAATGGGGTTCTCAAGTGTAGCGAGTTTACAACAAAATTATAGTCCATAACATTTCAATGTTGAAGGTGAAATTCAGCAAATCTTCACTGAGGGTCCTGCATTGGGATGTTCGGCCATTACTGTCACATATAATTACACTTATTCCAGCTCGCATAGCAAGACAACTCAACAAATTCATCAATAATACTGCCTTCATGATGAAAACACAAGAAGAGGCTTCACCATTTCTGTCAGCAACACAGGTGTTAAGATGTTAGAACACCAAATACCCACCTATTGCAATACCTTTTGGCCTTCTCTGGACTGACACTGGTGAGCAAAGACCCTAAAAAAGAGTCTCTGGTATAGGCGAATCAATTTCAAGGACAATGCTTATATATTATCATCAGAGCACTTTGTTTGCATGTTTAATCACAAGTTCGCGCGGTTAATGCAGACTTGGTTCCTTGCTAAATTTATCGATTTGGTGTTTCAGCACCTTAACAGACATTTTATTGCCATAAAGGGTAACATCTATTCTTATTTTTCATATTTTGATACTGTCAAAAAAGGTCCCGTAATTAGAACTGCTCAAGCCGAGGGATAAATGCTCTGAAACTTGCATTGTGTCTCTCGACTGTTCGCCTTTTGGCGTTCTCTGGTCTGACATTGGTGAGCAAATACCATACGGAAGTCTGCCGTCTCTGATGTAGGCCAATCAGTTTCAAAGACAATACACACATTGTAATCAGGGCGTGTTTGTGCGCATTGTTTTACTAAAAGTGCGTGTGGTTAATGCAGACTCGTTGCCATTGCAAGAGGTGTCCACTTGGGCGTTTTGAGCATCTTAACACCTCCCGTTTGATTGCCAGGAAAGGGTAAAAAATAAAAATCTCGTCCCATTTTTTTCATGCGCGCAGTGTTCGCTCCCCCTCGACGTCAGGGAACGACTCAGAGGCACGAGGGATACACAGACAAGGCGGGAGGGCAGAAGAAGGCAGCAGCCACGCCCGTCAGCTGGTGCCAACAATTGCCTAGGCTCTGCGGTCCTCTCTCTATATGTGTAAATGTTCAAATGATTGGCCACTTTGTTGAGCTGTCATTTGTGGCCGGATCGCTTCTGAAAAATAAGTTAATACCTCGGTTGGGCTTTGCCTGGTAGGATGCGGGTGGTTTGTTTTTACTTGTTTGTGTTTGGGTGGTTTGTTTTTACCTCTCTTGCACAACTGTCGTGTTGTTGTCGTGTTTGTTGTCACGTGCTTACCCGCCGCTACGGGACATCTGTGAAAAGAGCTTCGTAGCTCGTCGGATTCCTCCAGTATAAATACATTTTCTGATAAGGTGCTCTCAGCCACCCAGAGAAAACCAACGCGTGCGAGGGGGCAACGCTCTATCCAGTGCACACGGAGCAGGCGAAGTCCACATCGTGCTGGATATGACGCCACCCTCCTCCTCGACGTCCCCCGCACGGGTAGAGAGGGAGTTTCACAACGACATCTGCGTGCGGTGGTCCAGTGACCCTAGCCGCTGCCCCCATACAGCGCTGGACTACAGGCAACAGTCACGTACAGCGCAACCACCAACACCGGGGCTAGAGCAGAACAACGCATAATTGACAGAGCTTGAGAGAGAGGGAGAGAACGAGAGAGAGCGAGAGAAAGACAACATAAAACATTAAATCAAATGATGGCTTAACGATAATTCCGTCTGGTGTGTGGTCAGGTCCGTGTCTCTGCGTGTCTCTCCAAAATTGACGGGTGCTCTGGTAATTGTGCGTGTGGTTGCGCTCTGAGAGTCTGTCTCCACGCGTCCTCCCCTTTCTGTCTCCAAAGCGATGGCTTCAAAATAAAGGATTAAGGCCCCCGTAGTTTTGACAGAGAAGGAAGCTCCAGCGTGAATTTATTTGAAACATCATCTCGCCTTGAGATGTATCTTGACACGTAATCAGTGTGCGTGTGGAGCGGTGTGGTGTGTAAACCTGGTGCGGTGTGTAAACATCGTCACTGGGGAGACGAAGGCGGTCAGGCGTGGTTCTGGCCAACCACCCCCTCGTGTGCCGTGCCGACCTTCATAGGTGCTCGCTAAGAGCACTTGCCCCAACAGTTTGTTAAGGCTACACGGGGGATCTTTGTCTTTGGAGCGGTAGTGCAGCAGTTAGCGCGCTGTGCACCAGTCTATTAAAGGATATACGGGGATGTTTTTGTCTTTGTCTTTGGGTATGTACACACACATTTATTTGCAATGCCAAGTTAAGTCTAAGTGTTTTCATGCTCAAAACAGCAATGGGGCAGTGTTCACATTCAATGGAAACCCTGAACCACAAATACGACGCTATAGAAATCGAAGAAAAGATGAGCAAACGCGGTAGGCTAGGATATGTCATTTCCCTCGCTTGGTATACAGGAGATCGTGGGTTCGATCCCGACCCTGACGTCTGCTGTGTATTTGGAATTTGCGTGTCTCTCTCTCATCATCATCACGGTGGCTTGGAGATGTTAACTACCTCGCCTGGTATACAGGAGATCGTGGGTTCGATCCCGACCCTGACGTCTGCCGCTGCTGTATATTTGGAGTTTGCATGTCTCTCTCTCATCATCATCACGGTGGCTAGGAGATGTAAACAACCTCGCCTGGTAAACAGGAGATCGTGGGTTCGATCCCGACCCTGACGCCTGCTGCTGTTGTATATTTGGAGTTTGCGTGTCTCTCTCTCATCATCATCACGGTGGCTAAGAGATGTTAACTACCTCGCCTGGTATACAGGAGGTCGTGGGTTCGATCCCGACCCTGACGTCTGCTGCTGCTGTATATTTGGGGTTTGTGGTGTCTCTCTCTCCCCGTGGTCGCGTGGATTTGTCTCTGGGTCCTCCGGGTTTTTTTCTCTCTCCACTTTTAGAATCAAGATCACGCGTTCAGAGCATTTAGCTGCTATATATTTCCACGTGATTAAGCCACATCGTTGAGCTCTCATTTATGGCCAGGCCGCTTCTGAAAAAAAATAACTGTGTAGCTCAGTGCGGGCCTTACCTGGTTAAAAAAAATATAAAATAATAAAAATTAAACGTTTTGGAACTGCAGCATACCTAGCCCAACATACACCGCTCCTCGCTGGCCACGGTCCCATCCCGGCAACTCCCCCCCCACCCCAAATTCTCCAAGTCCCCCAAACCCCCCCCCCCCCGCATTGTGCCCTCCAAACGTCGGCCGTCAGACGAGGACAATGGAAGTGATGTCACTCTGCCCGGGAGGCTTTAGGGGGCAGCGCGAGACCTCTCCCACCTCCTCCTCCTCCTCCTCACCTGAGTGGAACTCCACCTCTCGCTGGGAAACGCCAACAATGCGGCCTCACTCACAATGGGCATGCTGGTACGCATTCGGCGTGGGAATGCGCGCACAAACACACGCGCGCGCGCGCACACACACACAAACACACGCGCGCACACACAAACACACGCACGCACACACAAACACACAACAACCGCCATTCGCCACTAAGTGGCGGTGACGTCACCACGACGCTTGTGCCAGGCCATGTGCACCCTGAGGCCACGTGAAGTGTCGAACGCCCGCTGGCAGGAGGTCACGGGGCAGACCCAGGTGCCACGGGTCGACTGACTGAGATGACTGGCTGGTGCACCACTTGTGCCCCCTATTGTGCCAACCTGCTGTGCTTTAGCCACCCGGCGCTCCGCTCGTTGTTGTGAGCGTCGCTCCTCCGCCCTCCGTTGTTGTTGGAGGGCGACTGCCTCCAACTGCCCAGTAGCGTCCTTCACGAGCCTCCTCCACAGAGGCCGATCTTGACACCGCTGGTACCAGTCATCGGCAAGTCTACTCAGCTCCACGTCCTCCTGTACCACATCACTCCATCTCTTCTCTAGCCCGTGCCGCGCCCGTTTAGCCTCCTCGATCCGGCCGAACAAAAGCTGTTTCGGCATGCGGTGGCTGGGCATGCGGGCTACATGACCCAGCCAACGCAGCCTTGCCTGCCGGAGGAGCTCACCGATGGGACCTTGCCCAGATATTTCAAGGATTTTTGAGCTTGAAAGATCTGGGCAAGGTCCCACGCACACACACAGACAAAGACCCCCCCCCAAATAACCTTAACAGACTGTTGGGGCAAGTTCCTTGAGCGAGTAGCACCTATGAAGGCCGGAACGGCACACGAGGAGGTGGGGGGCAGCACCACACACACACAAAGTCAAAAGTCCCCCGTATAGCCTGGAACAGACTCTTGGAGCAAGTGCTGTTAGCGAGCACCTATGAAGGCCGAAAACGACACACGAAGGGTGTGGGTGGCCAGCACCACGCCGGGCCGCCTTTGTCTCCCGAGTGGTGACGCTCGCGCGCCGCACCGAGGTGCTGATTCGAGGCAAGTTTTGTTCGCGAGCTCGGCGCACAAGAGGGTTCTTGGTGTTACCATCGATTACCACGCCCCGCCGCCTTCGTTATCACCGAACGGGATGGGATGTTCGATGCGACACACACAGGGTAACTCGCTTGAAGGCTGAGTCAGATGTCACTCGATACTGGCATTAGTCGTGGCTGGGACTCGATCTGGCGTAGGCTACCGGGCATGAGTCCCTCCCCCCCCCCCCCCCCCGAGCTGTCTTCGCCCCCCCCACCACACCAACATCAAATTAAAAAACCGTTCCCACGTGGCCAATTCTCAGGATGCTCGATCTAAAGAAATTCCGGTGTGCAGGCAATTACAGGGGGCTGATGGAAGAGTCCATGTTCTGTCGTGGCTATTACAGGGGGTTGATGGAAGAGTCCATGTTCTGTCGCGGCAGTTACAGGGGGCTGATGGAAGAGTCCATGTTCTGTCGCGGCAATTACAGGGGGCTGATGGAAGAGTCCATGTCCTGTCGCGGCTATTACAGGGGGCTGATGGAAGAGTCCATGTCCTGTCGCGGCTATTACAGGGGGCTGATGGAAGAGTCCATGTCCTGTCGCGGCTATTACAAGGGGCTGATGGAAGAGTCCATGTTCTGTCGCGGCAATTACAGGGGGCTGATGGAAGAGTCCATGTTCTGTCGCGGCAATTACAGGGGGCTGATGGAAGAGTCCATGTTCTGTCACGGCAATTACAGGGGGCTGATGGAAGAGTCCATGTTCTGTCGCTTCTATTACAGGGGGCTGATGGAAGAGTCCATGTCCTGTTGCGGCAATTACAGGGGGCTAATGGAAGAGTCCATGTCCTGTCGCGGCTATTACAGGGGGCTGATGGAAGAGTCCATGTTCTGTCGCGGCTATTACAGGAGGCTGATGGAATAGTCCATGTCCTTTCGCGGCTATTACAGGGGGCTGATGGAAGAGTCCATGTTCTGTCGCGGCAATTACAGGGGGCTGATGGAAGAGTCCATGTTCTGTCGCGGCAATTACAGGGGGCTGATGGAAGAGTCCATGTTCTGTCGCGGCAATTACAGGGGGCTGATGGAAGAGTCCATGTCCTGTTGCGGCAATTACAGGGGGCTGATGGAAGAGTCCATGTCCTGTCGCGGCTATTACAGGAGGCTGATGGAAGAGTCCATGTTCTGTCGCGGCAGTTACACAGGGCTGATGGAAGAGTCCATGTTCTGTCACGGCTATTACAGAGGGCTGATGGAAGAGTCCATGTTCTGTCGCGGCAATTACAGGGGGCTGATGGAAGAGTCCATGTTCTGTCGCGGCAGTTACAGGGGGCTGATGGAAGAGTCCATGTTCTGTCGCGGCAATTACAGGGGGCTGATGGAAGAGTCCATGTCCTGTCGCGGCTATTACAGGGGGCTGATGGAAGAGTCCATGTCCTGTCGCGGCTATTACAGGGGGCTGATGGAAGAGTCCATGTTCTGTCGCGGCTGTTACAGGGGGCTGATGGAAGAGTCCATGTTCTGTCGCGGCTATTACAGGGGGCTGATGGAAGAGTCCATGTTCTGTCGCGGCTATTACAGGGGGCTGATGGAAGAGTCCATGTCCTGTCGCGGCTATTACAGGGGGCTGATGGAAGAGTCCATGTTCTGTCGCGGCTATTACAGGGGGCTGATGGAAGAGTCCATGTCCTGTCGCGGCTATTACAGGGGGCTGATGGAAGAGTCCATGTCCTGTCGCGGTTTTTCCAAGGGGCTGATGGAAGAGTCCATGTCCTGTTGCGGCAATTACAGGGGGCTGATGGAAGAGTCCATGTCCTGTCGCGGCTATTACAGGAGGCTGATGGAAGAGTCCATGTTCTGTCGCGGCAGTTACACAGGGCTGATGGAAGAGTCCATGTTCTGTCACGGCTATTACAGGGGGCTGATGGAAGAGTCCATGTTCTGTCGCGGCAATTACAGGGGGCTGATGGAAGAGTCCATGTTCTGTCGCGGCAGTTACAGGGGGCTGATGGAAGAGTCCATGTTCTGTCGCGGCAATTACAGGGGGCTGATGGAAGAGTCCATGTCCTGTCGCGGCTATTACAGGGGGCTGATGGAAGAGTCCATGTCCTGTCGCGGCTATTACAGGGGGCTGATGGAAGAGTCCATGTTCTGTCGCGGCTGTTACAGGGGGCTGATGGAAGAGTCCATGTTCTGTCGCGGCTATTACAGGGGGCTGATGGAAGAGTCCATGTTCTGTCGCGGCTATTACAGGGGGCTGATGGAAGAGTCCATGTCCTGTCGCGGCTATTACAGGGGGCTGATGGAAGAGTCCATGTCCTGTCGCGGCTATTACAGGGGGCTGATGGAAGAGTCCATGTCCTGTCGCGGCTATTACAAGGGGCTGATGGAAGAGTCCATGTTCTGTCGCGGCAATTACAGGGGGCTGATGGAAGAGTCCATGTTCTGTCGCGGCAATTACAGGGGGCTGATGGAAGAGTCCATGTTCTGTCACGGCAATTACAGGGGGCTGATGGAAGAGTCCATGTTCTGTCGCTTCTATTACAGGGGGCTGATGGAAGAGTCCATGTCCTGTTGCGGCAATTACAGGGGGCTAATGGAAGAGTCCATGTCCTGTCGCGGCTATTACAGGGGGCTGATGGAAGAGTCCATGTTCTGTCGCGGCTATTACAGGAGGCTGATGGAATAGTCCATGTCCTTTCGCGGCTATTACAGGGGGCTGATGGAAGAGTCCATGTTCTGTCGCGGCAATTACAGGGGGCTGATGGAAGAGTCCATGTTCTGTCGCGGCAATTACAGGGGGCTGATGGAAGAGTCCATGTTCTGTCGCGGCAATTACAGGGGGCTGATGGAAGAGTCCATGTCCTGTTGCGGCAATTACAGGGGGCTGATGGAAGAGTCCATGTCCTGTCGCGGCTATTACAGGAGGCTGATGGAAGAGTCCATGTTCTGTCGCGGCAGTTACACAGGGCTGATGGAAGAGTCCATGTTCTGTCACGGCTATTACAGGGGGCTGATGGAAGAGTCCATGTTCTGTCGCGGCAATTACAGGGGGCTGATGGAAGAGTCCATGTTCTGTCGCGGCAGTTACAGGGGGCTGATGGAAGAGTCCATGTTCTGTCGCGGCAATTACAGGGGGCTGATGGAAGAGTCCATGTCCTGTCGCGGCTATTACAGGGGGCTGATGGAAGAGTCCATGTCCTGTCGCGGCTATTACAGGGGGCTGATGGAAGAGTCCATGTTCTGTCGCGGCTGTTACAGGGGGCTGATGGAAGAGTCCATGTTCTGTCGCGGCTATTACAGGGGGCTGATGGAAGAGTCCATGTTCTGTCGCGGCTATTACAGGGGGCTGATGGAAGAGTACATGTCCTGTCGCGGCTATTACAGGGGGCTGATGGAAGAGTCCATGTTCTGTCGCGGCTATTACAGGGGGCTGATGGAAGAGTCCATGTCCTGTCGCGGCTATTACAGGGGGCTGATGGAAGAGTCCATGTCCTGTCGCGGCAATTACAGGGGGCTGATGGAAGAGTCCATGTTCTGTCGTGGCTATTACAGAGGGCTGATGGAAGAGTCCATGTTCTGTCGCGGCTATTATAGGGGGCTGATGGAAGAGTCCATTTTCTGTCGCGGCTATTACAGGGGGCTGATGGAAGAGTCCATTTCCTGTCGCGGCAATTACAGGGGGCTGATGGAAGAGTCCATGTCCTGTCGCGGCTATTACACGGGGCTGATGGAAGAGTCCATGTTCTGTCGCGGTTTTTACAGGGGGCTGATGGAAGAGTCCATGTCCTGTCGCGGCTATTACAGGGGGCTGATGGAAGAGTCTATGTCCTGTTGCGGTAATTACAGGGGGCTGATGGAAGAGTCCATGTCCTGTCGCGGCTATTACAGGGGGCTGATGGAAGAGTCCATGTCCTGTCGCGGCAATTACAGGGTGCTGATGGAAGAGTCCATGTCCTGTCGCGGCTATTACAGGGGGCTGATGGAAGAGTCCATGTCCTGTCGCGGCAATTACAGGGGGCTGATGGAAGAGTCCATGTTCTGTCGCGGCTATTACAGGGGGCTGATGGAAGAGTCCATGTTCTGTCGCGGCTATTACAGGGGGCTGATGGAAGAGTCCATGTTCTGTCGCGGCTATTACAGGGGGCTGATGGAAGAGTCCATGTCCTGTCGCGGCTATTACAGGGGGCTGATGGAAGAGTCCATATTCTGTCGCGGTTTTTCCAAGGGGCTGATGGAAGAGTCCATGTCCTGTCGTGGTTTTTACAGGGGGCTGATGAAAGAGTCCATGTCCTGTCGCGGCTATTACAGGGGGCTGATGGAAGAGTCCATGTCCTGTCGCGGCTATTACAGGGAGCTGATGGAAGAGTCCATGTCCTGTCGCGGCTATTACAGGGGGCTGATGGAAGAGTCCATGTTCTGTCGCGGCTATTACAAGGGGCTGATGGAAGAGTCCATGTCCTGTTGCGGTAATTACAGGGGGCTGATGGAAGAGTCCATTTCCTGTCGCGGCAATTACAGGGGGCTGATGGAAGAGTCCATGTCCTGTTGCGGTAATTACAGGGGGCTGATGGAAGAGTCCATGTTCTGTCGCGGCTGTTACAGGGGGCTGATGGAAGAGTCCATGTTCTGTCGCGGCTATCACAGGGGGCTGATGGAAGAGTCCATGTCCTGTCGCGGGGAGGGGGTGAGTGGCTCCGATTGAAGCTGCGTCATTTCTGCTCGTGGTCACCTTGAAGTGTAGCGTGCTTGATCCTTAATAATCACCACCACCACTATCATCATCGCCATCGTCGTCATCAATCCATCATCATCATCATCGTCGTCGTCATCATCATCGATATCCCAAGGATTTAAACCCCATCACGGGACCTCCTTTGCCAGTGCAAATATATGAGAATTGGTTTTTCCCCTTTTTTTCTGGCAACAAAAGAGGTGCGAAATTGTTAAAACACCAAACTGAAACCTTTTACAAGGAATGATGTCTGCATTAACCAAAATACTTCTGATCAGAATGCAAACAAAAAACATACTGTGATAATATATGCATTGTCTTTGAAACTGATTGGTCCACACCAGAGACAGCTTTCTTTTGAGCCTCGTATGTTTCTTTGTTTGCATTCTGACCACAAGTATTGTGGTTAATGCAGATATGATTCCTTGTAAAAGGTTTAAGTTTGGTGTTTTAACAACTTAACACCTGTTTTGTTACCAGAAAAAAAGGGAAAACCCTTTTATACTGGAGGAATACGATGAGCTATAAAGCTTTTTTTCACAGATGTCCAGCTCCGGTCGATCCAGCTCACGAAATCCCTTTCCTCTCCCCCCCCCCCCCCCCCCCCGTGAGTGATTCTCTGGCTGTGGAGACACGTGGATGGCACAAGAGCCAGTTCTGGTGAGGGTGGTGGTTTTGCTCCACATTCCTCTGCGTTGTGTCTGATTTGTCTCCAGATTTCTCTAATATTTAAATATATTTCTCATTATTTCAGATAATAAACAGGGTGCTTTGAATCACCACCACCACTAACTATAATCATCATAATCAGCCATGATCCATCGACCGCTGGATCACCACCACCATCACCACTAACTATCATAATCACAATCAGCCATAATCCATCGACCGCTGAATTACCACCACCTTCACCAATAACTATCATCATCATAATCAGCCATGATCCATCGACCGCTGGATGAAACCCTCCAACACCAACCCATCACCACCCCTCACGGTTGTAACAATCCACCTAAGCACCTACATAGCAGCTGATCTCACGCGTTAGACTCAGGTCCAGTGGGAATCAATCAAACCTCGTGGATGAGGAGGGGGGAGAGGAGGTGGAGGAGGGGAGGAGAAGACGGGGGAGTTGATAGAGACGATTAGGTTAGGAGAGGAGGATTAGTTGGGAGAGGCAAGGATGAAGGAGTGGGGAGAAGGAGGTTCAGGAGGCCTCAACTATGTTTGAACTCTGTTTATTTTTCATTTTAGCAGGTAAGGCCCCACACTGAGCTGTATAGTTATTTTTCAGAAGCGACCTGGCCACAAATGATAGCTCAACAAAGTGGCTCATCACGTGGAAATTTTATAGCAGCCAAATGCTCTAAACGCGCGTGGATTCTAAATGTGGAGGGAAAAACCGGAAGACCTGGAGAAAAATCCACGTGACCGCGGAGAGAGAGGGAAAGACACGCAAACTCCAAATATACAGCAACAGGCGTCAGGGTCGGGATCGAACCCACGACCTCCTGTGTACCAGGCGAGGTCTTTAACATCCTTGGGGGACGTGGGGGAGTTGGCGGGGAGATGAGGAGTTCGGGGCGAGCTTGAGGAGGTGAAGGAGGGGAAAAACGAGGACAGGAAATGAAGGAGCGAGTGGAAATTGGATATACGAGGGGAAGGAAGGGAGGGAAAAGAAGAGGAATGGAAGAAGAAGATGAAGGGGTAGACGAGGATGGGGAGGAGAAAGAGGAGGCGGAGGTGGAGGAGGTTTCGACGCGGTTTGTGACTCGGATTTAGAGCTCAATCCTGCCTGAGGCTGGTCATGCCAGATCCAATCCACCTCAGCCTCTCCACTCCACATACACGCGCACACACACAAAGACAATGTTCCCCCGTATAGCCTTAACAGACTGTGGGGGCGAGTGCTGTTAAGCAAGCACCTACGAAGGCCGGAACGGCACACGAGGGCGTGGGTAGCCAGCAC
Organism: Petromyzon marinus; assembly: GCF_048934315.1. NCBI lineage: Eukaryota > Metazoa > Chordata > Hyperoartia > Petromyzontiformes > Petromyzontidae > Petromyzon > Petromyzon marinus. The sequence goes on along the minus strand of NC_133713.1, from coordinate 9,805,140 downwards.
CACGCCCGGCCGCCTTTGTCTCCCCAGTGGCGATGTTTACACAGCGCACCAGGTACTCATTTGAGGCTGAGTCTACCTAGGGGAGGCCCATGACCGGTTCAGATAATCGTCCCCGGTGTTGGCCGTGGGCGGGAATCAAACTCGGGTCGCCAGGTTCGTAGCACAGCGCTCTAACCGCTACACACACGCACAAACGCACACACATGCACTCACACACACCAACACACAAACGCACACACATGCGCTCACACACACATGCGCTCACACACACCAACACACAAACGCACACACGCCCATGTACATATGCGCGCGTGTGTTTATAGCTCTTCCGATACTCTCATTGACAGTAAAATCGCCCTGGTATTATTAATTATTTTTTATTTCAATTAACCTGTTGTGTTATGTATAAGATCACTGGAGCAGAAACTTGATAGCGCAACGTATAATAGGCAAACATCACCGCTTTAATTTCCACTGCGGCGAATGCTTTTTCACGGTCTCAAACGGATATGCATAACCGTATTTGGTATGCATTCGTCCCTTTCAGAATCTGATTGATAGTGTGTGGTAGTGGGGGAGAGGTGGTGTAGCGGTTAGCGCTACGCTGCGCTACGAACCCGGCTACCCGAGTTCGATTCCAGCTCACGGCCACCAACACCCAGTGACGATTATCTGAACAGGTCCTGGGCCTCCACTAAAGTCGACTCAGCCTCAAACGAGTATCGCAGTGCGGAGTGTAAACATCTCCACTGGGGAGACAAAGGCGGTCGGACGTGGTGCTGGCCAACCCACCCCCTCGTGCGCCGTGTCGGCCTTCATAGGTTCTCGCTAACAGCACTTGCCCCAACAGTCTGTTAAGGCTATACGGGGGATCTTTGTCTTTGTTTAAACAGCATGGGGGAGCGGTAGGGTAGCGGTTAGCGCTACGCTGCGCTACGAACCCGGCTACCCGAGTTCGATTCCCGCTCACGGCCACCAACACCCAGTGACGATTATGTGAACAGGTCCTGGGCCTCCCTTAAGTCGACTCAGCCTCAAACGAGTATCCTGGTGCGGTGTGTAAACATCGCCGTGCCTGGCCTTCATCGGTGTCTGCTCACAGCCACTTGCCCCAAATTCCCTGTCGATGCTATACGGGGGAACTTTCTCTTTACGTGTCTGTGGTAGAGGCTAGCGAAAGCAGCCCCTCGAAACAGCCACAGAGGTGATCCCTGAGGTGTTGCGTCGCAGGACACCGATAGATGGTGACGGCTTATGGAGGCCTTCATCCAGCAGTGCATAGATCATAGCTGACGATGCCGATAATGATCACGCATACATGCGCACCCGCATTAACATATCGATCTGATAGATGAGTAACTGAGCGACTGATGCGAGTTATAATGATGTTGTGGAAGGGCTAGAGAGATTATTACACTTGGCACGAATACAGTTACATCACCAGGGTTATTTGACAACCGTATATGTTTTTACTTTATTTTGAGAAACCTGAAAATTCTAGATTTAAAGCTTTCGTGACTGCAAGGATCCATACTCTTTGGTTCTATTCGGTAAAGTCACGTGACTTTACCGAATAGAACCAAAGAATATGAAACCTGAAAATGTCGCGGCAAAATTTTAATTGAATTTTTTTTTTTAAAACGTTGAACCTAGGCCGATGAAAGTTTCTCTCTCCTGTTCGAGTGCGAGTGTCATGACCCGCTCGGGCATTAACGTCAGCGAGGAGGGTGGCTCTATCCCAGGTGTGTGGCAACCAACAAAACAAGAAGAGCCATTTATTTCGAATTCGGTAACACCCCCACCACCACCCCTCAATATATCAAGAGCCGCAATACACTGCGTGGTGAGTACGAGACGGTGGTGGGCCTCATCATAAATAACGTCACGAATCAGCGCTCCTTCAAGAGCCTCCGCATGCGGCTCTGGAGACGCCCGTTGCCGATCTGACCCCTACCCATAGGGCCCACTTGAGTCGACCCCTTGCACAGGGAACCTCACCCATCGGCCCTACCTGCGTCCCTCCGTGGCCAAGCCAAGTCATTTCATTTTGATTTAAAGCTTTCGTGACTGCAGCGGTTCATCATCTTGGTTCTTTCGGTAAAGTCACGTAGAATGGAAATAAAATAATAAAAATAAAACATAATAAAATAAAATTATCACGACGTTTCGGCCACAACACAAGGTGATGGAACAGAACTTGTGTTGTGGCCGAAACGTCGTGAGAATTTTTTTTATATATATAATTTTATTTCCATTCTACGTGACTTTACCGAAAGAACCAAGACAAGTCAATTCATATTTGGTTAACACGTGGCGTCTTTTTGGTGGGGTGGGTGCATAGGCAACCACAACCACCATCGTCATTCCTCGCTTCATGTTGACGGGGAGGAGAGCTCACGATACCCTTTAACTCGTGGCCTCCCACACGTCACCTCCCTGCGCCCAGACCCGCTTCATTATATGGTTCATAAGGAGAGTCCACTCTCTGTTGTTTGGTGGTATCCTGGAACCAGCCCACCGGACCCACCTGCTGTGTCACACGGAGACGTAGGCGGCACCGATCCAGCTCCCGACGGAGGAGTGGCAGCCTCTCCACGTGGCCGGCCGTAGTAGCTCTTTGCCCGTTTTGTTCTGTCGGACGGAATTTGGCTAGGGGATGTCATGGATACCTGTTATCTCAGAGGCTCACGTACATCCTTGGTTATGTTTAATTGCTGTGTTTTGTGATCATGAATGCCCACACGCACTCACACACTCACTCACTCACGCACTCACCTCGCACTCACTCGCACACTCACTCACGCACTCACTCACGCACTCACTCTCGCACTCACTCGCACACTCACTCACGCACTCGCTCACGCACTCACTCACACACTCACTCACACACTCACTCACGCACTCACTCACGCACACACTCACTCACAAACTCACTCACACACTCACTCACTCACGCACTCACTCACGCACACACGCACTCACAAACTCACTCACACACTCACTCACACACTCACTCACGCACTCACTGACACACTCACTCACGCACTCACAAACTCACTCACGCACTCACTCACGCACACACGCACTCACTCACTCACGCACTCACTCACGCACACACTCACTCACGCACTCACTCACGCACACACGTACTCACTCACGCACTCACACACTCACTCACACACTAACTCACACACTCACTCACGCGATCACTCGCGCACTCACTCACGCGCTCACTCGCGCACTCACGCACTCACTCACGCACTCATTCACACACTCACTGACACATGCACTCACTCACGCCCGAATATACACACGGATATACACACTCGCACACACTTTAACTTGGACACAACAACAACAACCGCCATTCGACACTAAGTGGCGGTGACGTCACCACAACGCTTGTGCCAGGCTATGTGCACATATATACTCACACTCACGCTACTGAATGACGCACCGACAAAAAACCCACAAGGTCCCCCGTATAGCCTTAACGGACTCTCGTGGCAAGTGCTGTTAGCGAGCGTCTATGAAGGCCGTCACAGCACACGACAGGGTGGGTGGCCGGCACCTCGCCCGACCGCCTTTGTCTCCCCAGTGGCGATGTTTACACACTGCACCATTTGAGTCTGAGTCGACCTAGGGGAGGCCCAGGACCGGTTCAGATAATCACCACCGGTGTTGGCCGTGAGCAGGAATCGAACCCGGGTCGCCAGGTTTCGTAGCGCAGCGCAGCATTAACCGTTACACCACCGCTCCCCATCGACACACACACACACTCACACACCGACATACACACACACCGACATACACACACACACACTCACGCAGACACCGACATACACACTCACTCGCTCACGCACTCACGCACGTGCACACATGGCCGAACACACTCCTCATGCACACGGCAGATAAGTGTAGATTGTGCGCGCGTGCGCCCAGGGGAGATTATAGCTGCAGGGGGTGGGGGGATTGATAGGGTTTGGGGGGGGGGGAACGCCTTCCCTCAGCTCCACCGTGCCCCCCACCTCTGACCCTTCCCTACCCTTTTTCATGTATGCATTCAAATGATCAAAGTACGTAACGGTTTGATTTATTCTGCTTAATAACAACAATAACAGTATTATATTATTGTGTTTACACGCACGGCCGTTTTGTTGATCAGCTGCGGCCTCTCCACCCCATCCCCCTGCAGGTTATAGGTGGGGGGAGGGGGCCACTTGACCATACTTCACCACCACTGCTTTGACGCCGGACAACGTTACCCCACACACTCTGTCGAGTATTATTGCCCTTAATGCGCCCCGCAATTTGTCAACTTAATACGAAATAACGTACGGGTTGCATGTTGAACTTGGTGTGCACACACCCGTACGACAGCCCACGGTTAGAGGCGCCGATTTGTCTTCCAATCGGGCTCTGGGTGACGAACGTGCAATGACTTCGACGCCAAGGATATAAGAAGAGCCACTTGTATTAGTTTACAACTTAAAGAGCCCTACTGTGGATTACACAATAAGGTAACATCTGCTTCGTGACTGTCGCCCGGCGTGTATCTTCCTACGAACCTCCCCACTCCTCGTGCTCTCTCCCCCCTTTAACATCCCTCAGCCCCCCCCCCCCCCCTTTCTCGAACCTTCTCGTCCTTGTTTTTTTTTACCTCTAGACAATCCTAGACAATCCTTGTCCTTTAAACGGAATCCTTTTTGTTAACTCCTTCAACCCCCTTATTCTCCAATCTCTTTAAAGTCTGCCCTCCCGACAAATCACCGTCGAGGCCTCATTTCCTCCAATCGGAGGCCGTTTGTTTATTTTCAAACAGCCGTCTGGGCTGCACCGTGGCTCGGGGTCATTTTTCGGTCACTACAAATGTAATGGCCAAGCAGGCGCTGGTTTGCAGCACGTTTCAGCTGTTCCATTTGCTTCCCCCGCTTGCAATGCGCCCTGGGTAATTCCCCGTTCAACGCAGTGGAAGACGCGTTCCTGAGAAGTGCCGCGCCGAGTGGAAGACGTTTTCAGCGAAACGCAATTACCCCCTAAGAGTAATGCGACGATGAAGTCTGGCTAGGTACGACGTACGGCTACCGCTACGCACGCGCGGCGAGGCGACGGGACAGAAAACCGAGGGCACGCCACCGCGTTACTGTATCGCTAACTCTGCGCACCGTATCGTACCGCTCAGCCGCTCAGTTCAAGAAAGTAGTTCGTCATCGACCATTCAGAAATCACATAATGACGGGCGCGTTATGCGTTATAACGGGCGTCTCTCGCCCTAACGCCCGCTTCCCGCATTATAATGGGCGTGTCTCGCATTATAATGGGCGTGTCCCGCATTATAATGGGCGTGTCCCGCGTTATAATGGGCGTGTCTCACGTTATAATGGGCGTGTCTCACGTTATAATGGGCGTGTCCCGGGTTATAATGGGCGTCTCCCGCATTATAATGAGCGTGTCCCGCGTTGTGATGGGCGTGTCCCGCATTATAATGGGCGTGTCCCGCATTATAACGGGAGTGTCCCACGTTATAATGGGCAGGTCTTGCGTTATGAGGGGCGTATCTCGCGTTATAATGGGCGTGTCCCACGTTATAACGGGCGTGTCTCGCATTATAATGGGCGTGTCCTGCATAATTATGAGCATGTCCCGCGTTATAATGGGCGTGTCCCGCATTATAATGGGCGTGTCCCGCGTTATAATGGGCGTGTCCCGCGTTATAATGGGCGTGTCCCGGGTTATAATGGGCGTCTCCCGCATTATAATGAGCGTGTCCCGCGTTGTGATGGGCGTGTCCCGCATTATAATGGGCGTGTCCCGCATTATAATGGGAGTGTCCCACGTTATAATGGGCAGGTCTCGCGTTATGAGGGGCGTGTCCCACGTTATAACGGGCGTGTCTCGCATTATAATGGGCGTGTCCCGCATAATTATGAGCGTGTCCCGCGTTATAATGGGCGTGTCCCGCATTATAATGGGCGTGTCCCGCATTATAATGGGCGTGTCCCGCGTTATAACGGGCGTGTCCCGCGTTATAACGGGCGTGTCCCGCCTTATAATGGGCGTGTCCCGCGTTATAACGGGCGAGCCCCGCGTTATAATGGGCGTGTCCCACATTATAATGGGCGTGTCCCGCGTTATAACGGGCGAGCCCCGCGTTATAACGGGCGTGTCCCGCGTTGTTCCCACATGGAAGAACGGCGCCGTGTGAACGTGCGCTAAGCGGGGTCTCACCGTACGGCATTTCCTAGACTGCATTTGGCCAGGCGGCTGCACGTGGATGCCCGTAATCCGGCACCGCGCGGAGGCAGCAGCGGGGGTTGGTGGATCACCGCACGGATGAAGCGAAACTCCCGTCCCGTGTGTGGCGAGGAGGGGCCCGTACCTTGGCATTGACAGGAGAAGGCGCTTCTGGTGTGGTGCTGGGGGGTTTCGTTTGAAGACGTCGGGAGATCGACACGTTGGGGTTTGCCCTGGGCCCCGCTAGCCCCCTATAGACGGGCCTGTCTGTAACTCGGTGAGGCTTTTCTGCATGGGTGCGTTTCGGAAACCAAACCCCGTTGCTTTTGAAACTGCCGCTCCGGGAGATATTGAGTCGACCGGGCGACCCCTGGAGTGCAAGGCCAGTGGTGGGTGCAAAGCGTTACATGACGTGGCAGAATCCTCTACAGTATATAACGTATTAGTTGTGTGAGTTGTAAATCCGTATTATGTATATGTGTGGGCTAACTGAATTCATACACGTTTAAAAATGTGATTTATTCTTTTTTGCACACACACACAGACACACACAGACACACACACACACACAGACACACACACAGACACACACACACACACAGACACACACACACACACACAGTCCGCTTTGCCAAAATGAAAACACGAGGCACTGAAATGAGCTATGAACGAGGAATGATGGACGGGTCTCGTGGATGACTTCAGACAAGGTTCTCATTTACACAATAATATTCCCCTCGCTATTGGTGAGACCACCACCATCATCATCACCACCACCACCACCACCATCACCACCACCACCGCCATCATTACCACCTCCACCACCACCACCACCATCATCATCATCATCACCACCTCCACCACCACTGCCATCATCACCACCGCCATCATTACCACGTCCACCACCACCGCCACCACCACCATCATCACCACCACCACCATCACCACCACCGCCATCATTACCACCTCCATCACCATCATCATCATCACCACCGCCATCATCACCACCGCCATCATTACCACGTCCACCACCACCACCACCGCCATCATTACCACCACCACCATCATCACCACCACCACCACCGCCATCATTACCACCACCACCACCGCCATCATTACCACTACCACCACTGCCACTACCACCATCATCACCACCTCCACCGCCACCACAGCGAACTCTTCAATTAAAGTCAGCCCAGGTGTCGCTTAGGCTCAGAGAGTGATCGATTCACACAAGAGGAAGGTCATAAATCCAAATCCTGGTCGAAGGTTCGGATTAGCCGATCATCACCAACACGAGCAGCAGCAAAGCAACGTTCGCTCCTGATTGACTAAAATAAGTACCACTTTGCAAAAAAAAAGTCACCAGTGGTCGTTCTGTAGAGAGAATTGTCTCGGCCATGACAATGTGGTGATAAATGAACGGCAAAGGTGCAGCCCTGCAACTGCCTGTTCACGCCACTGCCGGCGAAAGGGCTTCAACTCGAGGCCGCTCTAGACAGAGTCCACTCGAATGGGGTGTTGCTGGACCACTCTTTCACGCTGCACGGCCAAGCGTCTTGCAAGAGCCGTGTGTGTGCGTGAGTGTGTGTGTGTGTGTGCGTGAGTGTGTGTGTGTATGTCGGGGTGTGTGTGTGTGTGCGTGAGTGTGTGTGTATGTCAGGGTGTGTGTGTGTGCGTGAGTGTGTGTATGTCGGGGTGTGTGTGTGTGCGTGTGCGCGCGTGTGTGTGCGCGTGAGTGTGTGTGTGTGCGTGAGTGTGTGTGTGTATGTCGGGGTGTGTTCGTCTGCACGTGGGGAGAGGTTGGGCAGCGACGACTCCAGGTCGATTCCCGCTCACGGCCAACACCAGCGACGATTATCTGAACCGGTCCTGGGTCTCCTCTAGGTCAATTCAGCCTCGAATGAGTACCTGGTGCGACGTGGAAACATCGCCACCGGGGAGACAAAGGTGGCCGTGCGTGGTGCCATCCACCCACCCCCTCGTGTGCCGTGCCGGTCTTCATAGGTGCCACTCACTAACAGCACTTGTTCCCACAGTCTATTGAGGCTACACGGGGGATCTTTGTCTTCGTTTGCCTGTGTGTGTCTGCGTCTAATCGGGGCTATACGGGGGACTTTTGTCCATGCGTCTGCAAGTGCCTGCGTGTGTCTGCGTGAGTGTGTGCACTTGCCTGTGCGAGTCCACGTCTCTGTGTGTGTCTGCGCGCATTGTGCGTGAGTGTGTGTGTGTGCGCGCGCGTGTGTGCGTGAGTGTGTGTGCGGGCGTGTGTGTGTGCGCGTGTGTATGTGCGCGTGAGTGTGTGTGCGCGTGAGTGTGTGTGTGCGCGCGTGTGTGTGCGCGTGAGTGTGTGTGTGCGCGCGTGTGTGTGCGCTCACACACACACTCACACACACACGCGTGTGTGTGCGCGTGAGTGTGTGCGCGCCCGTGTGTGTGCGCGTGAGTGCCCGCGTGTGTGCGCGCGCGTGTGTTTCAGTGACAAAGTGGAGCAAACAAACAAAAAAAATCCAATTTTCCCCATGAAAAATCTCCACGCGCGCGGCTCCCTCTGCGCGCCGCGCGCGTGGTGACAACGGAGTCGCGAGCCACGGATCAGCAGAAGAGCCCCGGATCCTCGCCAATGAAAAACAACACAGCAGAGCTCGCAGGAGGAGGAGGAGGATGATGAGGAGTGGGGGTGGGGTGGGGGGAACCTCGTTATCATAATAGGATTGAATAATCCGTGTGTGTGTATGTGTGTCTGTACGTGTGTGTGTGGGGGGAGCGGTAGTGTAGCGGTGAACGCGCTGCGCTACGAACCCAGGCGAACCGAGTTCGATTCGCGCTCACGGCCGACACCGGTGACGATTATCTGAACCGGTTCTGGGCCTCCCCTAGGTCGACTCAGCCTCAAATTAGTACCTGGTGCGGTGTGTAAACATCGCGACTCGGGAGACAAAGGCGGCCGGGCGTGGTGATGGCCACCCACGCCCTCGTGTGCCGTGCCGGCCTTTCGTACAACAACACCTACGGCACTTGCCCCAACAGCCTGGTGAGGCTATACGGAGGATCTTTGTCTTTGTTGTTGTGTGTATACCGTGGTTGCTGGCCACCCACCCCCTCGTGTACCGTGGCCTGCGTTCGTCGGTGCTCGCTCACAGCACTTGCCCCAAAAGTCCGTGGAAGGCCAAGGAGGCCAAGAGAGGTGCGTGACGGCTTCACGGCGACACGCGTGGCAACTGTGGTCGTCTGCCGTGGTAGAGCGACGCAGAGGAGTCGGTCCCACAGCACGAGAACCCGAGGGAGGCTGGGGGGGCTGGGGGGGGGGGGGCTGGGGCCACGTTTCGACGCCACAGTCGCCTCGTCTCAGTCAGCCTCCAGGGTTGGAGAACCCCCGAACGACGATCGATGGTGAAGCTGTGACTATTTAACTCTGTTTGTTTTACCGGGTAGGAAAGAAGTCGTTGGTTCGAGCCCGACCCTGACGCCTGCTGCTGTATATTTGGAGTTTCGCGTGCTATCCACGTGGTCGCGTGGATTGTTCTACAGGCCCTCCGGGGGTTTCCCCCTCCGCATTTGGAATCGACATAACGCGTTTAGAGTATTTGGCGGCTTTGCATTTCCACGTGATTGGCAAGCCACCTCATTGAGCTATCATTTGCGATCAGGTCGCTTCTGATAAAGAGCAACACAGCTCAGTGGGCCTTACCTGGTACAATAAAATAAACTGTTTAGTTTTAGTTTTTTTAAAGAATTTTGAACAATCTGGTGCTAAGTAAAAAAAAAAGATATGTTGGATTGTTTCAAAAGCCATGCACGGCAACGCTGCAAAAAACAACAACTGGGTATGTAGAATTATAATAAGAAGAATTTGTAAGACGCGTTTCATCCGTAGATGCCAATGTCGTGTGCGAACAGCGGGCAAATGAAAACAAAAGGACGGCAAACGACCAACACGAAGAGGGGGTGGGGGCTAAACGTCGATCTAAAGAGGTCGCTTACGTGACAAACCTCACGCATTGGCTGTGACGGGTGGCGGCGGGTTTTACGACACGCATTTACGCGATCTAACCCCACCAGAACCCCCCCCCCCCCCCCCCATATTATGGATTAAAGAGGTTGAGTTTTGAACAGAGATTTAAATAACTCGCGTGACTCCAAAGGCACAAAGCGTTGTCCCACAGTCTGCCGCACCTCCGATTGGCACGGTTGGCTACGTACGGTGCGAAAGAAGTTCAACATACATACGTGTACATACATACATACACTCACGCACAGTGCAGCCAACAGCTCGGTCACCCCAGAAACAGAGCCTCGACCTCGGAGTCCCGAGAAGCAGGCGATCCGAGGTTCTCAGGGACCTCGCTGGAGAGTCACCACGGATCACGTGCTGCAGGTCTCGTGGGGCCAACCCATCGCGAGCATTGTATAGGCCTGCAGCTGCAGGATCTTATAGCCCACTCGAAACATCATTGGTAGCCAATGCGAAGACGGGAGAAACAAAGGCGGTCGGTGGAAATGTTTTTTTTTGTGGGACGACTAAGAGAGAGAGAAAAAAATCCTCTTCAATCAAATTCATTTCTTTAATGTCCAAAATTAATGTCCAAATCGGAGAACGTGCGAGGATGCCACGTGGTTTATTTTTTTTTTATTGTAATGCGCCCAAGGGCTCGCGGTCACCGGCAGCGTCACCCAACCACGTGGTCTGCGAGAGGTGACCTTGTGCTCTCTCGCCCGGGGGCAGGGGGGGGGGTCACCGCATGGGCCTGTGCTGGGATGTAAACTTCTGGATGGGTTTGAGGGGGCAAAGCCCCCGATAGCCCCCAGCCACACCGCTGCACACGTTCCTTTGTGCGGGTTGGATCCATGCGAACAGCACTTGCCCCAACATCCTGTTAAAAGGCTACACGGGGGATATTTGCCTTTGCATGCACGTGTACATCAGCGGGGAGCGGTGTCACAGCGGTCAGCGCACTGCGCTCCTAACCCGGCGGCCTGAGTAATATTTTCAACCACGGTTAAAACGAATGGCGAGTGATGAAAAAAAAAATAAGAATCAGTGCTGAGTGAGCATCGTCTAGGTCGACTCAGCCATTAAACGAGTTCCTGGTTCGGTGTGTGAATGAAATTCACCACTGGGAGACAAAGCCGACCGCGCGCTGTTCCGCCCTTAAGAGGTGCTCGCTAAGAGGTCACTTCGTGGGAGGGAGGGAGTGGTGGGTGGGGCGTGGGGCTTCTTTGTCTTTCTGTTTGGCGTGCGTGGTTGCAGACAGCCGGTGGGAGACGTGGGGCTGGTGGGCGAGGGAAGGAGGGGTGGGGGTAGAAGTCAATGTGGACGCAATGTGTGAATTGTGGTTGATAGGGGTGGGGGTCGTGGGTGGCGGGGTGGAGCGGGAGGGAGGTGGCGGTGGGGGGGATCAGGAAGCAAGATGGGGCATTGAGCCAGGGGTGGTGGCTTCATGATACATTTCGCGTGGTGGGTGGAAGGGTGGTGGGTTGAAGGACGGGGCGGGGGTTGGTGGGTGGGTGGGGATGGGGCGCGGGGCATCTCACCAAGAAAAATATTCATAGCGGCCAGGGCGGACGGGGCGATAGCGAAGCGACGAATATGCTGTCCTAATGGTATAAGATATCTGTCCACCCCACTTCAAAGGCCATCCGTTCAGAAGAAAGGACCCGTCACAAATATAAGCAAAATGATCTGGAATTAAATCTCGCCCCCACTACATTGGCCGCGCTTTAATGCCCCGTTGTTCAAAGCGACCAACTCGGGACAAAAAATAAAATGATGTTTTTTTTTCTTTCAGTTTTTGGGGGGGCCGGACGATGAATTCGGGTCCGTAGACTTTTAAGTTTTGATTTTGTAGCAGAATAAGGATGTAATGTGTATTTCTATCGCGCTGTTTGTTGTATGTGGGGGGGGGGGGAGGGGGTGGGGGTTTAATATTTTTTATATATATAATCCGAGGGATAAAAGTACTCTTTGTGGCCGGCTTATACGGAAGGAATAAAAGAGAATAGAAAGTGAAAGAGTTAAGAACGCAGTGACACGCGCGCGTGCATGAGCGTGGGAGGAACGCGCTCGTGGACTGATTGGCGCTTCGACCCCGCCGTTCCTCGCCGTGCTGGATTATGTTCGGGGGTTTCTTTTCGTTTTAATAACTCGTCGCCTTCGCTCAAAGAAAACGCCGTTTTTTGTTTGTTTTGTTTGAGTGGTTGGGGGAAATGGGGGGGGGGGGGGGGCTGCGTGTTGAACAAAAAAACTTAAAGTAACATGTCCTTTTTAAAAAAATTATCGCTTTGTGTAAAGTAAAAACTAAATAAGTTACCCAAATGTTGCGTGATGATCAAGCGCGCAAAGTCTATTCTAACGCACACGAGATGGGGTTTTCGTGGATTATGTTTGCTGCTATCGAAATAAATAATATATGCCTCGAGTTTCCTGGCTGGTTGCTGGCTGGGCTCCTGTCCACCCCAACGATAACCGCGGGCCGTTGGTACCGCAACTATAGCTGGGTAACTGGCTCAATGGGATTTCTGTGTAACAAACTAAATACTTGGCATCTACGTATAAAACGCGCCATGCAAAATTCGAATTATTATAATTCTAAAAATCCAGTTGTTTTTTTGTAGCGTTGCCGTACAAGTATTTTGAAACAATCCAACATCTATTAAAAAAATAAACTTAGCCCAGATTGTTCCAAATTATTTTCTCAAAAAAGACAATTTTTTGTTATTTTATTGTATCGGGTCAGGCCCCATTAAACCTTACAGCTCTGTTTCAGAAGCGACCTGGCTATCACAAATGATAGCCGAATGAAGTGGCTTATCAACAAATAAACAATGAATTGAATTTACACGGTGGAAGAAATACGGAAGTAATTTAATAATAACCATAGATATAGTGACACTGCAGTGGTGTGAGTAACGAAGAGAGAAGATTGACCACGGGTGATTGATAATCGCTCCAATTATTCAATTTGGGCTCCTCTTAATGTCAATTCTGTCGCCAGAATATTATTTAAATCCTATAGAGAACGCAAGACAACCTCACAATACATTATTATCTTGGCAACTGTATTACAGTCATGCCCCGATTTACCGTTTCCGCCCTTTGTACGTCGTTTCGCGAATACGTCGTCACGTTATTAACATCGCTACCCGATCAACGCCACGCTTACGTTGCCGACAGCATCGTCCGTACCCTCTCGTTATCCGTCGCCTCTCAGCCCTCGCCTCCACCTTACCCAGTGAATGATTTTGAGTTTACGTCGTTTCAATATTCGTCGTCGCACCTTTCAGGAACGCATCCCCGACGTAGACCCGCGGTTACTACTCTATCACATTCAAGTCGATTATGTACGTTGAACTTCTTTCGCACCCTACGCAGCCACGCGTGCTACGTACGGACAGCAAACACAAAAAGCAGTTCCAAAGAAATACGTTTTCAACCTTGATCATTTAAAAGCACACAGCTCCAGTGTCTTCCTAACGTCGGAAGGAAGAGCGTTCCAGACGGCCGCAGAAGCGCCGTCATTGTTCGGTGGGCCAGCAAAAAGCCACCTCCGCCGCTGCTGCTACGAGGATGACCACCGGAGTTCGCGTGGCGGCCGCGAGCCGGTGGTAGAAATTCCACATTACGGGGGCAGCGTCTCCTAAGAGCGATCCTCCGATGACTTCGCAGAACGTGGAAAAGTGCACGAGGATTGAGAAAACAGCATGGGCGTTTCACAGCGGTCTCTTATTTTTCTTTTGCAGAGACACGCGCGCGCTCTCGATTCGTTATTATTATCAATAATTATTACTAATTACTACGACTGATTATTATTATTACTATTGCTATCAGCCCCGTGGCACGCACGCATGGACTAACGCTGCACCCGTAGGGTACCAGATGGCAACGTGGGCTGGGATTGAGTCGACGGAGAGCCGCACGCCTCTTGGCTGCGGGAGACTTTGACAGCTGCTGCGGAGTGGCGAGTGCTGGGGGGTGATCGCTGTGCCACGGTGGGCCTCGTGGTGGAGTTTTAAGCGTGGGTGACTCAGGACCCCCCCCCCCTGGTCTATCCAAGGGGGGCGCCGCGGTGGCGAGATGTTAACTACATCGCTTGGTATACAGGAGGTCGTGCTTTTGACCCCGACCCTGATGCCTGCTGCTGTGTATTTGCAGTTTGCGTGTCTTTCTCTCATCATCATCACGGTGGCTAGGAGATGTTAACTACCTCGCCTGGTATACAGGAGGTCGTGCTTTTGACCCGGACCCTGATGCCTGCTCCTGTGTATTTGTAGTTTGCGTATCACTCTCCCCCGTGGCTACGTGGATTTGTCTCCGGCTCTTTCGGGTTTTCCCACCACATTAAGAAACGTGCGTCTAGAGCAGTGACTCTTGACCTTTGCTCTAGCCTTGTACCCCTTTGGTTCTCAATCGTAAACACTTTTACAATGTTAAATACATAGGGGTTTGATGAAACAAAGTACAGTAGTTGTATTTTTATTTAAAACTTCCGTGACTGCAGGGATTCATATTCTTGGTTCTTTCGGTAAAGTCACCACGTAGAAGGGAAACAATGAAATAATAATTTTATTATAAACTTTATTAATTATTATTTTATTGTTTCCCTTCTACGTGACTTTACCGAAAGAACCGAGAATGCAGTAGTTGTAACTCACGTGCGCGTGCTTAGTTTGTGTTTTCGATAATTTACCTTCTAACCAAAATCTGGCCATGTCTCGCAGCCCACCCAGAAAGGACATCTCGCACCTACACGGGGTGCAGTGTGCAACCCAGGTTAAGAAACCACTGGCTTAGAACATTTGTCTGCTATACATTCTTTACGTGATAAGCCACTTCGTTGAGCTATCATTTGTGGCCGGGTCGCTTCTGAAAAAGAGCTATACAGCTCAGTGGGCCTTACCTGGTAAAATAAAAAAAGTTGTATCCACTGCTGGATGAAGGCTCTCCCCACGCCGTGTCGCTCATGTTTCTTCACGTTGGTCGGTACGTGGACGGCCACGTGTTGGCGAGGCCCAGGATCGATCCGTTCAGAAGTCGCTCGCATCTGATGTTGGCCGTCAATCGCACTGAAACTTTCTACATTTTTTTTACATTTTATTTTGCCAGGTAAGCCCCCACTGAGCTATAAAGCTCCTTTTCGGAAGCGACCTGACCACAAATGGCAGCTCAACGAAGTGGCTTATCACGTGGAGATGTACAGCGGCCAAATACTCTAAACGCGTGTTCCTAAATGTGGAGGGAAAACCCGGAGGACCCCGAGGATAAACTCACGCGAGCACGGGGAGAGAAAGAGAGACACGCAGACCCACATATATAGACGTCGGGGTCGGGATCGAACCGACGACCTCCTGTATCGCAGATTAGCCGGTATCACAGTGCTGTGCGCTAACCATTGCACCACCGCTCCATCCATGCTCAACTACTGGCGAGCCGAAGCCAACGGTGCAAATGACACATTCCTATGGGAGAGCTTTTTTTTGTTATCAATAAAGACGAATATTGTTGACTTTCCACAAGGCGCTGTAATCATGAATGATGTGTAGGCGAACAGTCGCGCAGTGACGGGGTTGCACTTTGCAGGGAACTCCGCTACCTGAGTTCGATTTCTGCCCACGGCTAACATCAGTGGTGCGATGCGGTATTATAATCGGTCCGTGGAACACACCCCACTCGCCTCGCCCACCACCACCTACTCCAACCCACACCGCCCGGCGTGGGGAAGTATGGTCAAACAACTCCCACGACAGAGACGGCGTGAGGGAGGCCTTCATCCAACAGTGGATTGACAAAGGGCCCTGTGGAGTGTTAGTGACGATGATGACGACGACGACGACGATGTGTGTGCACCCTGCAGAACCCATCCTCGAGGGTACGGCGCATCGGGGTGACCGCCCTGGGCCCCACGCTTTGGGGGGGAGGGATTGGGGGGGGGGGCGCGCTTCGACTTCAGATATAATATTTCTAGGTATGAAAAATAATAATAGGTTTTACCCTTTCCGGCATTAAAACACGAGGCGTTACGACGTTCAAACACCAAATAGATACATGTTTTGTTTGCAAGGAATCAAGTTCGCATTAACCACACACAGTAAGTACATGCAAAAAAAAAACACGCTCTGATAAAATATGCATTGTCTTTGACTGAAAAATCAGTTTCAAAGGCAATGCACAACCACGAGTTTTGTGTGTGCTTAATGCAGGCTTGATTCCTTGCCAAGAGGAATGTCTATTTGGTGTTTGAACATCTAAACACCTCCTGCTTCATTGCCAGAAAGGGTAAAAAAATATTCCTATTTTTCATACTTTGATAGTGGCAAAAAAACATTTGTGCCGTGATATAATACTCTTCAAGTGGAGGTTTGAAGGCGTTGGGGGAGGACAGTGGGATTTCCCCTCCCCTCCCCCCTATGAAGCCTCCCCCGACACCCGGTAGACTCTAATCTGAATCCGAGTTCCCAGCCGATCGGATCCAATCCAACGATTTCCACGGATCCGATCACTCGGCGCGGTAAAAAAAAAAAAATCCGTTCCGGATTAAAGGGATCAGGATTGGATTTCAATTACCGTATTCTCCGGTTTATAAGACGTCTCCCCCCCTCTCCCCCCGTACGATGTAGCCAAAACGTGTTGCCTGGTATCAATGAAACGACACAATACCGACGGGAGAATACGGCGCAGCTCCAACCTTTGCTAAAATATTAAGGGGAGAAGGTGCGTCTTATCATCCGGAGAATGCGGTAACAGCGCGTTGCGCGAGCTAACACATCGAAGAAATTAGGTCAAGGATCATCATCAACACATTCGTCAACAACGCCGTGGCCTTGAAATGTAAAATAAATAATAGGCGACGTTTCGTGCAATGGTCCTTCATCATAGCACGTACAAAACAAATAAACGTCGCCGATTGTTGTTATTGTTCAGATTGTTGTTGTTGTTGTCTATGCTTGTGCATCGCAGCATCACCACCACCACCATCACCACCACCACCACCAGATAATTCGATGAAACAGATGCTTCGGCTCAATGTACGTGCGTCAAATAATGCAAATGCTTTTTGTGTTTAGTTTGTTGTCCTTCCCCCGCACCTCCGATTAGCACCGTTGGCTACGTAGGGTGCGAAAGAAGTTCAACGTACACACATTGCGTACGATTCGCATACGTTGTACCGGATGTTACTCATCTTTATTTAAAAAAAAAAGTTTAAACTTGTAGCACTGCGCCATCACCGCCGCAGCAGAGTGTCCGCTCGCTCTCGTAGAGAGACAGAGGCGGCGACTCAGAGAGGACGACTCAGAGAGAGAGAGAGGACGACTCGGAGAGAGAGGACGACTCGGAGAGAGAAAGGACGACTGAGAGAGGACGACTCAGAGAGAGAGAGGACGACTCGGAGAGAGAGAGGACGACTCAGAGAGAGAGAGAGGACGACTCAGAGAGAGAGAGGACGACTCAGAGAGAGGGGACGACTCAGAGAGAGAGAGGACGACTCAGAGAGAGAGAGAGGACGACTCAGAGAGAGAGAGGACGACTCGGAGAGAGAGAGGACGACTCAGAGAGAGGGGACGACTCAGAGAGAGAGGACGACTCAGAGAGAGGCGGCGACTCAGAGAGGACGACTCAGAGAGAGAGGACGACTCGGAGAGAGAGGACGACTCAGAGAGAGAGGACGACTCAGAGAGAGGACGACTCAGAGAGAGGGGACGACTCAGAGAGAGAGGACGACTCGGAGAGAGAGAGGACGACTCAGAGAGAGAGGACGACTCAAAGAGGACGACTCAGAGAGAGAGAGGACGGCTCAGAGTGAGGGAACGACTCAGAGAGGACGACTCACACAGAGAGAGAGGACGACTCAGAGAGAGAGAGGACGACTCACACACAGAGAGAGAGGACAACTCAGAGTGAGGGAACGACTCAGAGAGAACGACTCAGAGAGAGAGAGAGAGAGGACGACTCGGAGAGAGGGAACGACTCAGATACAGAGAGGACGACTCAGAAAGAAGACGACTCAGAGAGAGAGAGGACGACTCAGTGATAGAAGACGACTCAGAGAGGACGACTCAGATAGAGAGAGGACGAATTTGAGATAGGGGACGACTCAGAGAGAGAGAGAGAGAGGACGACTCAGAGAGAGGAGACAAATAATCTATATAAAATAAATTTTCAGACAATGGGTGCTTACATTTTGGCAGGAAACTGAAGTAATCGGACAAAAGCCACGTGTGCGAAGGCGAAACACTCTATCCCTGCTCCTGGCTAACCAGGCTACGGCTCCTCCTCGACACCCACGGGCGAAGGGAGTTCCACGCAACACGTACGGTGTGCCAAAGAAGTTCAACATACATGCAACATCTGTGCGGTGATCCATCAACCCCTCGCTAGCTGCCTCCACACAACGCTGGGTTACAGGCAGCCACCAACATCGGCCGAAACATTTCAAGAAAGCTAACTCCTGTCGATTACAGCGTCGACAGTGCTGTTCATTGCTGGCCGCTTGGACGTTTTCTTTTTGATGCAAACTGTTCAAAAATAAATCATCATCAGCATCATCTCAATCATCAGTGACATCATCACCACCCTCTTCTTGTTCATCGTCATGATAGTCATCATCATCATGAACGCCATCATACGCCGCCAGTGATCTCTTGACGCAGAGTTCGCCTCCTCACCTAGGTCGACTCAGCCTCAAATCAGTACCTGGCGCGGTGTGCAAACATCAACACCGAGGATACAAAGGCGGCCGGGCGTGGTGTCGGCCCACACGCCCGCCCGCCCGCCACGCGGTGTGCCGTGCCGGCCTGCAAAGGTGCTCCTCCCGAACAGCACTTGCCCCCATAGCCTATACGGGGGATCTTTGATTTGTGTGTGTGTGTGTGTAGGCAGCAACTACATGTGTGAGTGTATCCCCCGCGCGTGTGTGTGTTGTTGTTATTTCCATCCCCCCCCCAATCCTCCTCCTCCCTGCACCCCCCCCCACACTCTCTCTCTGTTCGTCTCCCCTGCGTTCCCCTTAAATCGCTCGGAGCGATGTCACCCGATTCCCCAAAACTACACGCGACACCGGCTATGAGCTACCACAGAGGCACGCGATAGAGGGATAGTGGCGCGCGTGTGTTTGTACTTGTGTGTGTGTGTGTACCTGTGTGTGTCTTTGTTGTGGGGGAGCGGTAGTGTAGCGGTCAGCGCTTCGCTGCGCTATGAACCCGGCGACACGGGTTCGATTCCCGCTCACGGCCAACACCAGTGACGATTATCTGAACCGGTCCCGGGCCTCCCCTAGGTCGACTCAGCATCAAATGAGTACCTGGTGCGGTGTGTAAACATTGCCACTAGGGAGACAAAGGCGGTCGGGCGTGATGCTGGCCACCCACCCCCTCGCGTACCGTTCCGGCCTTCATAGGTGCTCGCTAACAGCACTTGCCTCTACAGTCGGTTAAGGCTATATAGGGGATCTTTCTCTTTGTCTGTGTACCTGGGGAGCCGTGGTGTAGCGGTTAGCGCGCTGGAGGAGGAGCGACGCTCACAACAACGAGCGGAGCGCCGGGCGGATAAAACGCAGCGAGGTGGGGGGTACAGCTTGTGCATCTGCCAGTCATCTCAGGCAGTCGATCCATGGCACCTGCCTCTATCCCGTTACCTCGTGCCAGCGAGCCTTCGACCCTTTACACGGCCTCAAAGTGCACCTAGCTTGGCACAATAGCTATGGTTTCGTCACCGCCACTCTATTGGCGAAAGTCTGCTGTTGTAGTTGTAGTGTCTGTGCATACCTGTTCATGTGTGCGAGTGTGGTGATCAGCGCACCGCGCCGTGAAGACGAGGGAGGCCGAAGCTGGGCCTCCCTCCCCTAGGTCGACTCAGCCTCAACTGAGTACCTGGTGCGGTGTGTAGAACACCCCCCCCCTCCCCCCGTGTCCCAACACGGTCCCTCTGCAGCAGTATGTTTTTTTATACGTCGCTTGCATTGTGTACTGCAATGGTGCACTAACACAAGTCCACACACGTTAGTCCTTTCAAAATACAACCCCCACCTAGACCTTAATAATACCCCACAATTATGAATGCACTTATATCATTAACCCTCTGGAATTTCAGAGAGAGAAAAAAACATGCACACATGCACGCACACATGTAAACACACACACACATGCACCACCCCACTATAGCCTGTAACAGACTGTAGGGGCAAGTGCTGTTAGCGAGCACCTATGAAAGCCGGCACGGCGATGTTCACACATCGCATCAATTGAGGCTGAGTCTACCGAGGGGAGGCCCAGAACCGTCACCGGTGTTGGCTGTGTGCGGGAATTGAACCCGGGTCGCGAGGTTCGTAGCGAAGCGGAGCGCTAACCGCTGCACTTCGACTCCCCACACACACAGATCACGTGACACACACAGACGCATTGTTATAGACTGTCGCTTTCCTCGTGTTATGTTTGTGAGCGCATGTGCACGAGTGCGCATGGCGCAGCGCGCTAACCACAGTGCCACCGCTCCAACTAATGCCCGCAGAATTTAAATCAATTCCACACACATATACACACACATACAAAATAAATTCCACACACACATACACACATACAAAATCAATTCCACACACATACATACACACATACAAAATCAATTCCAGACATACACACACACATACAAAAGGCAAATGCAAAGGTCCCCCGTCCCAGGACCGGTTCAGATAATCGTCTTTGGTGATGGCCGTGAGTGGAAAATCAACTCGGGTCGCCGGATTCGTAGCGCAGCAGCGCGCTCACCGCTGCACCAGCACACACACACACACAAACACATACAAAGGTCCCCCATACAGCCTTCACAGACTGTTGGGGCAAGTGCCGTGAGCGAGCACCTACGAATGAAGTTTCCGGCGCGGCACGAGAGAGGGTGGGGGAGTGGGCGGATGAACGCTCGCACGATCGACAACAGTGGCACCTCAGCCAGACTGCGCGCACACACGAGAGACGGTCTCCAGCGGAGGGCACGATCGCCGTCCGCTCCCGTGTAACTTGCGCAACACTCGAGCAAGGTGGGGGCCGGGGGGTGGGGGATTACATAATCCTCACGGAACCTCAAGGCGGAGGAGCCCGTCTGTCAGCCGCCACAACTCACGCCTAAACTTGTTATGTCAGTCTTGCTCAGTAGCCCCCCCCCCTATCTGAGTCACGGCGGTGGTGATGCGCTGGGCTGTCTGCGTCGTCAGGCCACGTGGGACGAGAAATCCGTTCGGAACTCTGGGCAGCAGAGCGAGACCCGCCCTGCGTGGCGATTTCGCAAAGATTCACGAACCCGGCGCCCGACCGAAGTTCGATTTCCCAACGAGCTGCGATGAAGGCGAACGCCGTTTCCCCCTTCTCTCTATACCCCTACCCTACCGCTCCCCCACCCCACATTGAGATCCCGAACATTTGTAAGTTTGTTGATGTTCGCCGGAGACAATTTGTGGAATAAAATCCTGGGGAGACAAAGGCGGTCGGACGTGGAGCTGGCCACCCACCCCCTCGTGTGCCGTACCGGCTTTCATAGGTGCTCGCTAGCAGCAGGTTTGCTTCGCGCGAAGGGGAATAGAGTCAGACACGCAACGGGGTGGACGGGGCAGGAGGAAAGGGGGGAAGGCATTGGCAGCCTCCGGAGACGGACGGCGCGGGCACGGCTCAAGACGAGCAGCAAGGAAGAAATGAGCGGCGGGCAGGAAGGAGGAGGATGAATGACCGGGCCAAGATGTCTGGGATGAGAGGGTGGTGGTTGTGGTGGTGATGGTAGGAGAGGGACACGAGGGAGGAGAGAGATTGAGCGAGCTGCACGGAGGAGCAGCGTCTGTTGTCAAAGCGGCCCGCGTCCTGTGGGGCACGAATGGAGAGGGCACACAGAAGACACGTGGTTTACGGGAGGCTTGAGATGATTTATATTTATCGATGGTGTTTAATGTATTATTATTAATAATAGTATTAATTAATAGTTTCATAGGTGCTAAGTAATAATATTATTAATAATACATATAATAATATTATTAATAATGTAGGGCCATATTTAACAAGCGTAACCTTGTTCAGGACAGCCCATCTGAGTCCACGCGCTGTCTCGCCACCAGCTGAGTCCACGTGAGGGTGCCGTGGGGCCCTGCCCGTGCAGGAGAGGCTGTGGAGCCGTGGCGAGCAGCTGGACTCACGTGGCCTCTCTTCCACGCGAGCACGAGGCGACTATTCGCCGGTAGCCGGCAGTCATACTTCGCCACCGACTCAGGACCCCGCTCCCATCCCTTGTGGGATCGCGCTGCTGCTGCTGCTGTCACCCATCCAAGAATCTCACACAGGTCGGGAAGGACGCTGCTGCCGCCGCTGCTGCTGCTGCTGTGCGAACAGAGTAGCACATGTACATGTGCATGTGCGTTCAACTTCTTTCGAACCGTACGTAGCCAACCTGTGCTAATCGGAGGTGCAGGGGAAAAACGACGTGCGGAATGAGCACCTGCTCATTCCTCCTCCTCCTCCTGGAAGACACTGCATTGTGTGAGGAGCAACCGCATCAGAGCATCAACAGAAGCAGACCGACGAGCGCACATCATCCGTGAATGTAAAGCTAAAGACACGAGGCACAGCAGCGGGCCTGGTGGCCCCGCAGCCCCAAGCGATGTACCGCTGTACAGTCAACGCAGAGACAGAGAGAGAGAGACCCAACGGGGAATCGAACTCGGGTCGCCGGATTCGCTGCGCTAACCGCTGCGCCACCGCTCCTCCACACTCCCTCATATCGTAGAGGCGTGCACAACGACCGGGCACGTGGTCGCGTCCCATCTTCAAAGTGCCTGGCCGGAACATCGCGCCGGACGCTGGCTTATGGCCAGGGGATGATGGCAGCACAGCAAGTGAGATCATTTCCATCTTTATTCCATTTTGTACGTGGATTGAGAGTTAACCCTCTCTCCCTCCTCACAAAGGAGGGGGAGGGGGGAAGGTTATGTATACACATCCAAATATAGGATCACAGAGCTTGGATAATTGTTGGCGCCCGTACTGGGCTGCCTTCCCGCTGGTCCGTGGGTTTCCCGCGCCTCTGAATCATTCTCCCCCTCTCTCTGAGTGAATACACACTAAGTGGTTATTATATATGTATGTTTTATTCACACGCAGCGGTTTAGACTGCATTGTAGTCTAAGGCGTCCGGGCGTGATGTTAGCAACACAATCGCCGTCGTGTGCCGTGACGGACCTTAATAGCTGGTCGCTAACAACACTTGTCGGCAACGGCCCCGTTGAAGGTTACACGGAAGGTCCTCTGTCTTTTGTTCTCTCATGTGTGTGCGTGCGTGTGCGTGTGTCTCCGTGTGTGTGCGTGTGGGGAGCGGTAGTGTAGCGGTTAGCGCGCCGTGGCGTAGTGTTGAACAACACCCACTCGCCTCGTGTCCCGTGGCGGCCTTCATTGCAAATGTTACTCGATCGTGTTCTCTTCACTGCGCCAGGAGAAAGGATGATGCTCATGATGATGCTCATGATGATGCTACTCGCAAACAGCTATGCGAGGGATCTTTGTCTGTGTGTGTTGGGAGCGGTGGTTCGATTTCCGCTCACGGTTAACACCGGTGACGAGTACCTGAACCGGTCCTGGGCCTCACCTAGGTCGACTCAGCCTCAAGTGAGTAGCTGGTGCGGTGTGTAAACATCGCCACTCGGGAGACAAAGGCGGCCGGACGTGGTGCTGGCCACCCACCCCCTCGTGTGCCGTTCCGGCCTTTATAGGTGCTCGCTAACAGCACTTGCTCCAAAAGTTTGGTAAGGTTACACGGGTGATCTTTGTCTCGTGTATTTGCGTATGTATGCACTAGAGGACGTGACACTCAGCTGTCCTCCACCAGACACTCGCGATTACCAAAGACACAGATCCCCCGTGTAGCCTTAACAGATTGTTGGGGCAAGTGCTGTGAGCGAGCACCTTTGAATGAAGGCCGGCACGCCACACGATAGGGGTGAGTGGTGGCCAAAACTACGCTCAGCCGCCAGGTACAAATTTAAGTCTGAGTCGACCGATGTGAGGCCAGTGACCGGTTCATATATTCGCCGCCACACTCGAATTGGTCGTAAGCGGGAGTCGAACTCGTGTCGCCGGGTTCGTAGCGCAGCGCGCTGACCACTGCGCCACCGCTCCCCACAAGTGACACTCACCACGCACGCAACGGCTCATAACTAATAACTCACCACCGCTCACCGCTCACCATGCAAACCAATGATGTTCATGTCTGGTCAATGAATTGGCAATGGCGCTTTACTAACAGCAGGGCGCGCGCCAGCCATTGCGATGATACTGCAGGACAAAGGTTTGATTTTTTATTTATTTTCTAGGTCATAGGTCGCTGCATTCTGCTGGTCAGTAGGAGCCCCGACTGGAATCTGTAAGGACAAAAACATGAGTCAAGTAAACACTGTGACTGACAGGACAGGTCGCGTCCCACATGTTGTACGGTACTGTCCAAGGCCGTAGCCATGGAGTCAACATTGGGGGGCACCAAATCTTCCAGAGGGTCTGGGGGTCCCCCCCCCCACCAAAAAAAAATCTAAATTTGAAAAAGAATTTCCTGCCTAAAATAAAACAAAAAATTTACTAACACATAGGATGGACTTTTATTTAAAATTTTACAATAATGTCTAAGAGTCTATTGTATTTACATTGCTCTGTTTTTTTTTTCTTTTTTACCTTTTCTTGTTTCATTGTATGTCATGGCAGAGAACACATTCCTGCGGAGGGAGCTGGTAGGAACGTTGGGTTGCTCGGTCAACGGCCAGGGTCAACGGCGGCACCACGTGGTGTATTCCGCAAATATGCCCGACTGTGAGGGCGGGCACCACGGGGTGACCAGCCCCCCCGCCCCCCCCCCATCCTTGGATGCACGACGGACGGACACAATAATCCCCTGTGGGCTGGTGTAACCAAAGGTTCCTACCAGTATTAGGGATTAATAAAGTACAACCATAACTACAATCATATGAATAGAAATATATTAAAATTACGGCCTTGGTACTGTGCAATGTGCAGGTGGAGGCAGGCGCCCTTCAACGACAACGGAGGGCGGAAGGAGCTACGCTCACAACAAGGGGCGGAGCGCCGGGCGGATAAAGCTCAGCGATTTGGCGCAGTGGGTGGTGGGGCACCGGTGGTGCCTCTGCCGGCTATCTCAGTCAGGCGACCCATGGCACCAGGGCCGTGTTACCCAATAGGCCGCAGTAGGCACTGTGCCTAGGGCCGACGAAAACTTTAGAGGTCCTAGGAACAAAAAAATGTTTGACCCGTGTTTTTTTTTTGTACCATAAAACAAATTTAACCCATGATATATTCTTGCGTAAATATATTCACGTAGCAAGGATAGGCGCAGTTTACATACAAAGAAGCAGAGTCATGTCAATCGTTTATTTAATAAGGTGAGAGAAATTCACACCGGAGATGAACTTTTCGAGATTGTCCAATCTCATTCTCAATAGACAGTAGTACTAAGGGAAGACAAGCATTATCCTATGGTTGATCGGAGACAGTTTTTGTAAAAAAAAATAAAAACAGTTTAAGCGAATGGCAGTGGTGGTCGTAGTGACACGAGGCAGCAGCAGTGACAACTGTAGAAAGTTATCACTGAGGGCCTACGAAACAGAAGTGCCTAGGGCCCACAAGAACATTACTCCGGCCCTGCCATGGGACCTGGGTGATTATGACCTGTGACCTACTGCACCTAGCCTGGCACAGCAGTCAACCCATAACGCCTGGATCTGTCCCGCCGTCACAGCAGCGAGCCGTCTACCACACGTGATAGCCTCAGAGTGCACCTAGCCTGGCACAAGCGCTGTGGTGACGTCACTTAGAGGCGAATGGAGAATGCTGATGTCGCTGTGTCGATGTGAATTATAAAACGATGGGCTGCATTCTGAGTGATGTACAAGCAGACGTTTTCATTACTCGGTACATCTGGCAGTATCACTGTACCTTGCAGCAAACGTATAGCTGGTTGACGTTTCGGGCAATGTCCCTAATTCAGAGCAGAGCGAAAATAAGATACATTGGCTGTGTTGAGAATAATGAACCGTTTGGAATTCACTGAGACGCTCCATAAAGTAAGAGCGTACCCCAAACGCGTGCCATGTGTCAATTAAGATTACAAGACGCAGCCCCAACACAGGATGAAAGTTCGTCTTATAATTTGGAATATACCGTGTGAGTGGACAATGAGAATAAATCTTGACTTAAAGCTTTCGTGACTGCAGGAATTCAAATTATTTGGATATTTCGGTAAAGCCACGTAGAATGAAAAATAATAATAACAAAAATAACCACAATATCACGACGTTTAGATCGCCACACAAGCAATCGTCATCAGGTGAGAGCTGCTAAAGCAGGAAAAATATATGTCGGGAGCGCTGCTAAGGCAGTGAGTTATAAAAGTTTTCAGATGGGTGTGGCCCAGGGGTCAGTGCGCGGGGCTAGAGATGAAATTTGCATGTAAATGTAAGATCGGAGAGATCTTGACAAACGAAGCTGTGGGGGTGGCCATTGTATTGTGAGAGATTAGCATGTCAGTGTAAGAGATTAGCATGTCAATGTAAGAGAGATTAGCATGTCAATGTAAGAGATTTGCTTGCAAATGTAAGCTCAGGGAGAGCTCGGAAAGAGCCATCGCCACGTGGAGGTGGAAAAGGATGGCAAGCCGCCATTTACAAACACAGCTAACGGTGGCTGTGTTAGTGAATGTCACTCAGAGAGTCGAAAATAACTACTAAGATAGGTAGGTTTGCAAACCCACTGGCTATCAGCAAAGATTCGTCCATGAAGCCATCTAGATATATAAACACAGACACAATTTCAACCGAGAAGATGGGTACAAACTGAGCAATAATTGGAAGGACGTTATTAACCAGTTTAGGTCATAACTGGCTGTGTTGTTCCCTTCCTAGCTACCTATGTTAGCAGTTAGTTTCGACTCTCTGAGTTACATTCACTAAACGTCTTGATATTGTGATTATTTATTATTATTTTTCTATCTACGTGCCTTTACGGAAAGACCCAAAGAATTGAGTATACAGCACAGTATGACAAACACCCCAAGTAGATATACACACGTATATATAACAATATATATTAACGTATGAATGTCTTTGTATGCGAGTGTGATTGGAGAGTGGGATTGACACGCGCCTGTAGTTATAATGTTAGAAATGGGCGTTAATTGTGCGTCTATTTGTAAGGAGCAGTGGCGCAGTGATTGGCGCAATTTAGTTTTTGTTTACATTTTCGGTCACGGTTAACATTCTTGGCAACGAGTAATCTCGGCCTTGATTGAGGACATCGTGCGATGTGTAAACGCCGGCACTAAGATGACGAACAGGGCCTGGCGTTGTGATAGTCACACCACCCCCCTGTGTGCCTTAATAGGTACTCGCTCACAGAACTTTCCCCGAGAAAAAAAATCTACGGCTTGCAATAAAAAAAAAATTAGCGTGCGAGTGAAACTACGGTACATGATATGAATCGTATCGAGCTATGTAACGCGTAAAAAAGACAAAGATACCCCGTATTGCCTGTAACAGACTGTAGGGCAAGTGCTTGTTAGTGAGCACCTCTGAAGGCCGCTACGGCACACGAGGGGGTGGGTGGCCAACACGACGCCCGGCCGCCTTTGTCACCCCCAGTGGCGATGTTTAACACATCGCACCAGGTACTCATTTGAGGCTGAGTCGACCTACGGGAGGCCCAGGACCGGTTCAGATAATCGCTATAAATGGTGTTGGCCATGAGCGGGAATCGAACCTTGGTCGCCGGATTCGTAGTGCAGCGCGCTAACCACTACACCACCGCTCCCCATATGCAACGCATCAACGAACATAACTACGTACACAGCAACACACACTAGCGTTGTGTGTTGAACTTCTTTCGAACCGTCAATAGCCAACCGTGTAGCCTGTAACAGACTGTTGGGGTGAGTGCTGTTAGCGAGCACCTATGAAGGTCGACACTGCAAAAGAGGAGCGGTGTGGCCAACACCACGCCCGGCCGCCTTTGTCTCCACATGCTGATCTTTACACAATGCACCAGGTACTCATTTGAGGCTGAGGCGACCTAGGGGTGGTCTAGGAAAGGTTAACAAAAATTATGGTCGTGAGCGGGAACTCAACTGGGGTTGCTGGATTCGTAGCGCAGTGTGGTAACCACTGTGCCACCGCTCACCAAAACATACACACGTACAGCCAGGATTCACATACACACACACACTCCGATACATGCTCACACATACATAGGATAGCACATATCAACACACGCATACGCTTTAAACACTCACACATCAACACACTTATACGCTTTAAACACTCACACATCAACACACTTATACGCTTTAAACACTCACACATCAACACACTTATACGCTTTAAACACTCACACATCAACACACATACGCTTTAAACACTCACGTATCGACACGCAAAGACAACGTCCCCCCGTGTAGCCTTCATTGATTTTTTTCGTACGAGACAGAATCCAGAATGTTTATTTTATATTGGAATAATCCGATGAGCTATTAAGCTATTTTTTTACAGATGTCCAGTAGGGGCTTCTTGGGGACGTCTTCATCCAGCAGTGGATTGAGTATGGCTCGCGTGACTTGACTGCCACTTAAACGATTCAACAGAGCCATCATTTGCTTCCGTGTACACATGACTTGGGTAAAGGCGCAGTCCTGACCAAAAAAAATCGCTTAGCTCACGAAGACGCCGCTGGCAGAACGCTTGGCCTACTCTAACCACACTGTTTATCGCCACAGTCAGTGCCGGATTATCGTAGTAGCACAAGTATCTACTACATGTAGTACCTACACATGTAGTAGCTACACATGTAGTAGCTACACATGTAGTAGCTACACATGTAGTAGCTACACATGTAGTAGCTACACATGTAGTAGTACATATGTAGTAGCTGCTACATGTAGTAGCTACTACACAAGTAGTAGCTACACATGTAGTAGCTACGGGCCCCGCACTTTCAAGGGCCACCGTGCTAAACGCTTTGAAGCTATCAATTCCGGTTCAGTGATTCTGCACTTGCTCTATTACTATAGTACTATACCGCCTTCAACTTTTACGAACGACTGGGTGTTTAAGGTTAGCGATTTGTCGTATTATCTGGCTGTATCGCAAATGAAAAAATACAATTACTTTACTATGCAAGTTAAACATTTACGTGTTTTAATATTTACGTGTGTGTGTGTTTTTTTTTATTTAAGGCCCATTTTTAACATCCTTGTAACAGGCCCAGCACGAGCTTCATACGGCACTGACCCACCGGTGGTACAGCGACCTGGCGATCTCAGTCGTCACTTCGCTGTTGGCCGACGGTTCGAGCACCATGCCGGGCCAACACAGGCGGCGGTGGCGGTGGTCGTGGTGGGACGAGGAGGAGTTGGGGGGGGGGGAGAGGTTCGGGAAAAGCGCGTTCGAGATTCCTCGCGAACGGCAGCAGCGAGCTTGAGCGCTCCACTTCGGCCGCTATTTACTGCCTTCGCCGTCACACTCCGCGCGAATTAAATAAATAAATAAAACTACCTCAGCACCGCGATGCCCACGGCCCGAAGGCGGCGGCGGAATCCCTTCGCGAGCGTCGGCCCGACGCGGCGACTCCAAACAAAAACCCCACGCGCAACCTTGGTTCGAACGCAAAGCCAACAACAACAACAATTGAATTTAACGCGCGCTCGGAAAGTTGTGCAGCCCTTTGTCGATCCACTGCTGGATGAGACACTGGGGGGGGGGGGGGGGGTGGTGGAGGGACCGGGCGTGCTTTTGGCCAAATCGCTCTCGTGGTGAGCCCCGTGCGAACCTTCATTGTTGGCGCCCGCCCGCTGCACTTGCCCCGGCAGTGTCGCGGACACATAGCAGAGGACACCTTCGTGATCCTGTGCGGGTGAGGACGCGTGGGAGCACGAGAGAGGAGGGGAGAGCGGTAGGTTTGAAGATGTGCGAAGAGGGAATATGCAGAGGTAGGAGAGAGGTGGGAGCAGGAGAGAGGTAGGAGTCAGATGCAGGGGGTACGAGGAGGCGACGTTTCGGACAATGACCCTTTTTCGTGCTCTGCAGGAGGACCATTGCACGTGAACGTCGCCAATTGTGCAGGTTTCACTTTGAAGGGCAACGCAGTGGCGATTGAGGGATGTGTCGACGTTGGTTGCTCTTTGTGCACCACTGCCAACGCAGTGGCGGGGTCACTCAACAAATGTCATTTACAGATAAATGAAGGTGGGAGGTTGGGATCAGGCGGGAGCAGGGGGTGAAGCGATAAAGGTGCTGGAGCCACGGGAAGCATTCAGCTGGAGGGAGGAGGGAGGTAGGAAGAGGAGGGGGTAGGAAGAGGGGGTAGGAGGGTGGTAGGAGGAGGGGGTAGGAGGAGGGTGGTAGGAGGAGGGGGTAGGAGGAGGGTGGTAGGAGGAGGGAGGAGGTAGGAGGAGGAGGAGGAACGCCCCTGTCATTATGGGAAGTGTTCTCGGTGCGAGGAGGCGTACCCGCTGGGTTGTATCAACATCACTGCGAGACGGAGGTAGGAGGGAGGAGACGAGAGGGAGGGAGGCAGGAGACGAGAGGTAGGAGGGAGGAGACGAGAGAGAGGGAGGGAGGAGACGAGAGGTAGGAGGGAGGAGACGAGAGAGAGGGAAGGGAGGAGACGAGAGGTAGGAGGGAGGAGACGAGAGGTAGGAGGGAGGAGACGAGAGAGAGGGAGGGAGGAGACGAGAGAGAGGGAGGGAGGAGACGAGAGGTAGGAGGGAGGAGACGAGAGAGACGGAGGGAGGGAGACGCCACTCGTGTGGCTCTGGGTCCGCCAGAGACGTCGAGGCAAGCAGTCGCGACATCGCTCTCGCATCTCCTCCTCGCTCACCTCGCTGTCCCCCCCCCTCCTCAGCTCCTTGCGCAAGGTTTCTCTACACCACCACCCCCCTCTAGCCCCACGTGGTCGCTGGAAGAAGGACATCGAGACTCACCGAGGACTAAGAGAGAGAGCGACCGTTCCTTCCTCGTGGCAGAGAAGTGACAACATCAGGAGGTTCTCATTTAGTTTCAAAGAGGACAGATTCCCGGCCTGGCGGTGTTACCTGCTCACTGCGTGCCCTGAGACTCTCGTCTCGCTGAGTTCCAATCCGACTCCGGGCTACGGAGAGGGGGAGCGCTAGACGAGGAGGCACGGCTGGTGGAGTGCGAGTGGACGCCGAGTTTCCTGGCTCTCTGTCGTCGTCGCTACGAAGAGACGCGCACGGGCACGGCTGGTGGAGTTCTGCGCTGAGAGAGGGAGACTAAAAAAGTGAGTTGGTGAGCGAGTGAGTGGGTGGAGGAGCGAGAGAGGATGTGTGTGTGTGTGAGTGGCGAGCGAGCGAGTCGTAGGTGGGTGAGTGAGTTGGTGGGTGGGTGATCGAACGGGCGAGTGGATGAGTGAATGAGTGAGCGGGTGAATGAGTGGACGGACGGGCGAGTGAATGAGCGATTCAGTGGCTTTGTGAGTGATCAAGGGGTGGTTGTGTGAACGAGCGTGCGATTGGACGGGTGCGTAATTTGGTAGGGGAAATGAGTAGGTCGAGCGACACAAAGTGGAGTACGTGAATGTTGGCTGGAGGAACATAGCCCGTGAAGCGAAGCGAGCGAGCGCAGTGAGTCGACTGCGAAGACAGCGAACGCGCGGGTGGTGAGTCTTTAGGTCATGGGTGAGTTTGGTTTGTGGGTAGACGATTGGATGCAGATACACGTAGAGGTAGCGGACGGATTGCAAGGGAGACAGAGAGACACGGCAAGGCAGAGGGAGGGAGACAGGGAATCAGCTGCAGAGAGAGAGAGAGAGACGCGCACACACACACACGGAACTAGCTGTAGACAAAACGACCATGCAGAGAGGCAAGTGGAATATTCAATGACGGGGGGTGGGGGGGGGGATGTAAGCTAGACACAGAGGGAGAGATACATGCGCAGACGTTTGGGACCACATAGACACCTTCGATTCGTACAACGAAGCGAAGAGACAGGAGAGGCATGAGTGAGACAAGTTTGAGAGACAGACATTGGTATGGATACAGAGGGGGCGGAGGGGACAGACGTTGTTCAGACTTAACTACACGGGCAGACAGACAACATGGGCTGGAGAACAACAGACAACGTAACGGGCACGCAGGCGCATGAACAGACACAAAGACATATATCTGTATAGAGGGACAGACACACATGCTACAAAGATAAATATAAAGACCCCCCGGATAGCCTTAACAGACTGCTGGGGCAAGTGCTGTTAGCGAGCACCGATAAAGGCCGGCACGCCCGGCCTTTCTCTCCCTAGCAGCGATGTTTACACACCGCACCAGGTACTCATTTGAGACTGAGTCAACCTAGGGGAGGGCCCAGGACCGGTTCAGATAATCATCACTGTCGGTGTTGACCGTGAGCGGGGAATCGAACCCGGGTCGCCAGGTTTCTTAGCACAGCGCAGCGCTACCCGCTACACCACCGCGCCCCACTCACACGCCACTCACTGACCAGCTCACACACCACAGTGAACACAGCAAAACAATGCGTGTTCATATATGTTTTTAAGTTAACATTATTAAAACAAATACAAAGGCGACAGCACTGATCCCACACTCACACATATATATATATACATGCGTACGTACACACAGGCGTGCAAACACTCGGACACAAATATGCGAGTCACTTAACACAGAGACAAATCAGACACATGCGGATACTAGTATAAAGACAAAGATCCCCCGTGTAGCCTGAAACAGACTTCTGGGGCAAGTGCTGTTAGCGAGCACCCTGTGTCTGTAGGTGTGTGTGCGGTGAGCGGTGGTGCAGCGGTTAGCGCGCTGGGTCAAGAACCGGTCTACCAGAGTTCGTATCCCACTCAGGGCCAACACCGGCGACGATGAATTCTGAACCGGTCCTGGGCTTCACAAACGTCGCCTCAGCCTCAAATCGAGCAAATCGAGTACCCGCTGCGGTGTGCAGTAAACGTCAGCACTCGGGAAGACAAAGGCGGCCGGGCGTGTTGCTGGCCACCCACCCGCTCGTGTGCTCGTGCCGGCCTTCATAGGTGCTCGCTAACGGCACTTGCCCCCAACAATGTGCGGTGAGCGGTGGCGCAGCGGTTAGCGCGCTGCGCCACGAACCCGGAACCCCGAGTTTGTATCCTATTTACGGCCAACGCCAGTGACGATTATTCGAACCGGTCCTGTACGTCTCCTAAGTCGACTCAGCCTTAAATTAGTACCTGGTGCCTTTTGTAAATACCAGAATCGGAGAGACAAAGGCGATGTACCTTCATAGGTGGTGGTGCCCGCAGAACGGCACTTGCCCCAACAGTCAGCCAAGGCTATACAGGGGATCTTTGTCTTTTATATGTATGTATGAGTGTTGGTATGTGACTGTAAGACGATATATGGAATATTTGTTTTGTTTTTTTGTCTGTGAGTGAGAGTTGCGTGTCGCTGTGTGTGTGTGATTGTGAGTTGCGTGTCTTTGTGTGTGTGTGTGATTGTGTGTGTGTGATTGTGAGTTGCGTGTCTTTGTGTGTGTGTGTGATTGTGAGTTACGTGTCTCTGTGTGTGTATGAGTGTGTGTGTGTGATTGTAAGTGTGTCTCTGTACGTTGCGCGTGTGTGTTGTGCACGTGTGTTATTACGTGTGCGTGTTTATGTGTGTCTCGTGTGTTTGTGTATCTGTACATATATATTTGCGTGTATATTTAAGTGTGAGTGTATGTCCGTGTGTGTGTGCGTGTTGTTGAGTGTGTGTCTTTACGTCTGTGTGTTTGTGAATTAATCCGCATCTGCGTGTCTGTGTGTATACGTCTGTATCTGTGTGTACACGTGTGTGTGAACATCTCTCTGTGTGAGTATATATTAACATCTGTATGTGTGAGCATATATGTGTATATCCGTGAGTGTATATATACGTGTGGGGAGCGGTTAGCGCGTTGCGCTACGAACCCGGCGACCCAAATTAGATTCTCGCTCACGGCCACCAACAGCAATTGACGATTATCTGAACCGGTCCTGGGCCTCCCCCTAGGTCGACTCAGCCTCAAATGAGTACTTGGTGCGCTGTGTAAACATCGTCACAAGGCGGCCGGACGTGGTGTTGGCCACCCATCCCCTCGCGTGCTGCGCCGGCCTTCATAGGTGCTGCTTGCTAACAGCACTTGCCCCAACAGTCTTTTGAGGCTATACGGGGGATCTTTGTATTTGTATTTTTTTTAATCTCTCCGTAAAACACACACACCCCGTCTTTCTCCTCTCTCAGTGGCCATCTCATCGACTGTCTGAGCCCTACTGAGAGGGTTCGCAATCCGCACCAAGCCACCAAGAAGCCACCAACCAAACCCACTCCCGAGTCAGCGGCTCAACCGCACCGCGGCTGACACCTCCATCACCCCACCCAGCACCACGACCACCACCAACCACGACCACCACCAACCACGACCAGAACTCCCGGCGATGACCACCAAACCAGGCGGGGCCACGGCGGTCCTGGGCGACGCTCACGTGAAGCGCCCCATGAACGCGTTCATGGTCTGGTCGAAGGGCGAACGCCGCAAGTTGGCGCAGGACAACCCCAAGATGCACAACTCGGAGATCTCCAAGCGGCTCGGCGCCGAGTGGAAGCTCCTGAGCGAGGCCGAGAAGAGGCCCTTCATCGACGAGGCCAAGCGGCTGCGCGCGCAGCACATGAAGGAGCACCCGGACTATAAATACCGACCACGCCGCAAACCCAAGTCCATGCTGGCGCTCAAAAAGGACCGCTTCGCTTTCCCGTTCCCTTACTTCGCGGCCGACGCTGACCACGTGGCGAAGTTGCATCACCAGCAGCACCACCACCACCACCACCAGCAGCACCAGCAGCATCAGCAGCACCATCAGCACCATCAGCAGCAGCAGGCGGCAGCGGCGATCCTTTGTCCGAGGTCGCCCTCCGGAGTGGACCATCCTCTGCAGCAGTGTCTGCAGGGCGTGGATGATCACCACAAGATCCGCGCTCTGCTGCCCCACTACTCGCTGCTGCCCCGCGGCGTCGCGGACCTCTCCCCTGCGGCGCCTGGATCCGGGGCAGCGGGAGGAGCAGCAGCAGCAGGAGGTGGTGGTGGTGGTGGTGGTGGTGGTGGTGGCGGTGGCGGTGGCGGTGGAGCTGCCACTGCAACTGCCGCGGCTGCCGCCGCAGCAGCAGCAGCAGCAGCGTTCGCCTACCAGCATCACTTCGGACATCACCATCATCAGCAGCAACAGCAAGAGCAGCAGCAGCAGCAGCACCACGTGCTGGCGGGACATGCCCACTCGCCTCACCACCACCCTCACCACCCTCACCACCCTCACCACCACGTCCCCGCTCCCCCCGGGTATCTCGTGCCTTACAGTTGGGCAGCAGCAGCAGCGATGGCCGGGGGAGCGGCGATGCAAAACAGCCCCCACCTCGCCTATCTTCTCTTCCCTCCGGCGCCGCCGGCGAGCCTG
Source organism: Petromyzon marinus (assembly GCF_048934315.1). Taxonomy (NCBI): domain Eukaryota; kingdom Metazoa; phylum Chordata; class Hyperoartia; order Petromyzontiformes; family Petromyzontidae; genus Petromyzon; species Petromyzon marinus. Next base: position 9,769,413 of record NC_133713.1, on the reverse strand, counting down.
GCTAAGCCCACCGCCATCGAGCCGCTCCGGGCCTCCCCCTACCCGTGACGTGCCGGTGCGTTCCCCGTGCGCGGCGCTGTGAAGTTGTGTGGTCTATGCGTACGCGTGCCGAGGCATTCTTTCGCACCGTGCGGGGTTCATCCGCGCTAATCGGAGGTGCGGGTAAAGGGACAGCGGGCTAAGGACGAACACAGCGGTTCAGAAGAGACGCGCTTGTCAATCTGGGTGACGATTTGAAACGCGCGCAGCTCCAAGTGGCCGCCTAACATCGGAAGGAAGAGCGTTCCAGACGGCCGCGGAAGCGCATCGGAAAGCGCGCGACGATGCGGGTAACCGCCGTCTTTGTTCAGATGGGCCAGCCAAAAGACGATGATGACCCCGAGTTCGCGTGGTGGTTTTGTGCTCCTTGACGAGATCAGCGAGATTGGCGCGGGGATTGTTAGGGTCAGGCGGGAGCCAGAGGGGACAGGGCAGGAGCTGTCCAGGGCCTGACCTCCGGAATGTCCAAAAAAATTGATTTTGAGTGGACTGCAGAGCGTTGCGCCTCGTAACGACCCCCAACGAGGTGAGGCGGCTGATGCGTTGCGGAGTCGCTGTGCGTGTCGTTGGTGGTTTGTTAGTGTTGATTGATTTTCAGACGGAGTTGTCCTGGGTAGAGTTGCGGAAAAAAATATTTTCCCTGTCATCGGCGGGAGGGAGGGAGGGAGGGCGGGCGGGGAGAGCAGGGACGTGTGTCCGGGAGTTGTTTTGTGGGACTGAGGGGGGTCCGGGAATATTTCGCGGCAAATCCTCCGGCCCTGGAGAGGGGGGTTAGCGATGTGCCTGAGAGTTCGTTTCCGTGCCACGAGAGTGAAGAACTAAACTATTTACTTCATTTTTTTTATTTACCACGTAAGGCCCCCGCTGAGCTGTGTAGCCCTTCATCGGAAGCGACTTGACTACAAATGACAGCTCAACGAAGTGGCTCATCATCGTGTGGAGATGTATAGCAGCCGCCAAATACTCTAAACGCGTGATGTTGATTGTAAATATGGAAGGAAACACCGGGGGACCTGGAGACAAATCCACGAGTCCACGGGGGGAGAGAGAGAGAGAGGAGACACGCAAACTACAACTATTGGGCAGGCGTCAGGGTCGGGATCGCCGTGCGGGCCACGGCAGAGTGGAGTTTGATTGAACAAACCGTACGACCACAACGACACGAGGGATGGCCAGTGCCGACATGGGCATGCGTAGCAGTGCAGCACATCCGTGGATATTGGTGCACTTCGTTAGCGCTGTTCATTACGTGCCGCCCTCCACGCCGCGGTCACCTATTGTCCACGCCGCTCACCCAATACAAAGACACAGATCCCCCGTGCAGCAGTAACATACTGTTTGGGGCAAGTGGTGCTGCTAGCGAGCGCCTATGAAGGCCGGCACTGTGGCACACGAGGGGGTGGGTGGCCAGCGCCACGCCCGGCCGCCTTTGTCTCCCCAGTGGCGATATTGACACACCGCATCAGGTACTCGTTTGAGGCTGAGTCGACCTAGGGGAGGACCCATGACCGGTTAAGATAATCGCCACCGGTGTTGCTGTCCGTGAGCGGGAATCGAACTCGGGTCGCTGGTCTTAGTAGCGCTGTGCGCGACCCGTTGCACCGCCTCTCCCCACGCATACGCAGACGTTTGTCCAGCACGCGACCCGGCTTAGCTTCCTAGATCTGGCGAGATCGCGCGACTTACGGTGTAGAGGCAGGCCCTCGTACCCTGATACTAACAGAGATCTTCATCGTCAGCCATCATCATCATCATCTTCTTCTTCAGCCATAAACTATCCGCTGCTGAATGAATCCGCCTTCACATTCCTCGCGGTCTCGCGATGCCAACGATCCATCCGGATTGTGTAATAGGATCCGATTTTGGGGTTCCATCTCTACCGGGGATGCAGTTACCTGCCCGCCCTCCTGATTTCAAATAAGTGGGGAACGCTCATTGCGTCACGAACTCGGCGAACCCAAGTTCGATTCCCGGCCACGTCTAACATCAGTGGCAAGTTATCTGTGAACCACTCATTAGTCGCTGACCCCCCAACCCACTCCCCGCTTTAAACCAACCCGCACCGCCCTGCGTGGTGAAGCATGGCCAAACATCCCCAGTGAACGATGGCGCGGTGCGGGGAGTTACATCATGCGGCCTTGGATTGACAAATAGCAGCAAATGATTATTAATTGATCGATCACTACTATAAGCTATTAATTGATCGATCACGACTACAAGCTATGGAAATCTAAGGGCAACGCGTGTTTCGAAAGCATCGCCAATGAGATGAATCGCAACAGAAGAAATATTTGGGAGTGACTTTCACGAGCGCTCCAGTGAGGCCACCACGCGGGAATTTCGGCGCCGTCAAACTTTGCTGAGCGCGAAGCGACGTCACCGGAGCGCAACTGGGGTGGTGGGTGGTGGATTAAAATAAACTCCTTGAAACAAGTTTTTTTTTTTTTTAAACAACGTTTTTATTCACAACTTCGTTTAACTCACCCTCGGGAAGTACGTCAATGATGCGGCGCCTGCTCACACATCAACGCTTACTTGAAATAATTGGTTATTTTATAAATGAATCTTCAGTGTGCAACCGCCTGCTTTTTGTCCGAGGCGATTCCGCAGTTTTTTGACCTACACAAAAAGATACAATGAATAAGTCGTCCATACTGAAATTGTAATTGCTTGAAAGGAGTCAATTAGTTGATGAATCGATGCCGATTTTGATACAGGCACGCATTGTCACCGGATCTGAGTAGGTGTGAAAAATGTCTCATTGATTAGACAACAGGAAGGAGACTAAATTTCGATTGCAAGATTTGACCACGACAAACACGAGTCAATTTCAATAAAACCATTGAATAAAAACGGAGTTGATGGTCTGAAAGTGCCGCCCCGTCCTTACAGGAAGCGTCGCACCACCCCCACCCCCTCCACCCGCGTGCGTGCGTGACGGGTCGAGGGGCGTGTGTCTGTCTCTCGCCAAGCGGGGCTCCATCACTGGGATGACAATTGGAGATCAGATCCACGTGACCGTCTGTAAAATCAGCTTCGAGCCTCGCCGTAAATGACGCGAATTCGCAGAGCCAGTGCGTTCCCTTCACGTCACAGAAAACGGCCCGCTGAAGTGGATATCACGGAGTTACCCCTGAGATCCTCGCTCTTCCCCCCCGTCCCCGCCGCCCGTATAGCCTCAAACGACTGTTGGGGCAAGTGCTGTTAACGAGCAGATTGTTAAGGCCAACTCGGTACACGCGGGGTCGGGTGGCCAACACGACGCCCGGCCGCCTTTGTCTCCCCAATGCTGCCGTTTGCACACTTGTTAATTTGAGGCTGAATCAACCTAGGGGAGCGCCAGGACCGGTTCAAATATTCGCTGTCACTATTTTTTGCTTGGTGAGAGGGATTCCAACTCGGCCCGCCGGGTTCGTAACTGTTCCCCATAAATACAAATCTGTGCGCGCACGCACTCACGCGCACCGGCCGGATAGAATAGTTACATATGTGTCTGTAGAACTCCATTCTGTGTATCTACATTTAAATAAAATGTACGTACGTTACACTTCTTTGGCACCGTACGTAGCCAATCGTGATAATCGCAGCTTGCGGATTATTTCGAATACGTTTAGTAACGGAATATAAGACGCATCCCCCAATACTCGCTTAGAAATATGAGTGAAAAGTGCGTCTTATAATCCGGTGTATACGGGATATTGCAGTGTACATTTTTCACTTTGTTTCAATTGCATGTATCGATAAAAAAAAATGGGAATTGGAAATATTTATCCTGGTAATGAATTAGATTATTTAAACAAAAAGTACAATTTTAGGACAGCGTTTTTGTTTCTTCATTTCATGTTATCCAAGCAGAGCGTTTTCTGCTAACTTTTAATGATTGATTAATCGGCACTTATTCGAGCAGAAACCTGGGTAACTGGAAACCCAGTGACTTTGAACTTTAAACAAAAAATCAGATCAATGAAACGATAGAACTCGTGTGTGTGTGTGTGCATGTCTAGGCGCAGCGGTTGGCGCTACGCTGCGCTACGAACCCGGAGACCCGAGTTAGATTCTCGCTCACGGCCAACACCGCCAGTGACAATGATCTGAACCGGTCCTGTGCCTCCCCTAGGTCGACTCAGCCTCAAATGAGCATCTGGTGCGGTGTGTAAACATCGCCACTCGTGAGACAAAACGCGGCCACCCACCCCCTCGTGTGCCGCGTCGGCCTTCATAGCTACTCGTTAAACAGCACTTGCCTCAACAGTCCGTTAAAGGCTATACGGGGGATCTTTGTCTTTGTGTCTGTTAAAAAAATAGAAACTCTCATGCCCAACTGAAAAGCGATGCCAACTCAAAGTTGTCTCAGTCACTTGAATATGGGTGAACTTTACTTGATTGTGAACTTATAACCTTACAACATTCCGGCTGTTTATTACTAGTATTTAATTGCGTACAAGTTAAAGTTGACAAAGTGGTAATAGCTCGGCACATTCTGTCAACACAGCACTGTTTCACCTAAAAAAACTGAAATATTTATCACAGGCAACGTTTCGAGCAATGACCCTTCTTCATCACAGCGCAACACGGGTCATGCAGATGACGCATAACAAGGGCAAATGTTCCATCGCGTTGGCTATTACACACACACACGTATTTATATGTCTCTGTGTGTGTGATCTTTATAGGGCGGCGGTTTTATTGACGGCTGTGTTGAGTGTAGCGGGGAACGGTGGTTTAGCGGTTAGCGCGCTGCGCTACGAACCTGGCGACCCGGGTTCGATTCCCGCTCACGGCCGACACCAGTGACGATTATCTGAACCGGTTCTGGGCCCTCCCCTAGGTCGACTCGACCTCAAATGCGAACACTGGTGCTGTGCGTAAAAAAACATCGCTACTGCGGAGACAAAGGCGGCCTGGCGTGGTGCTGGCCACCCACCCCCCTCGTGTGCCGTTCTGGTCTTCATGGGTGCTCGCTAACAGCACTTGCCCCAACGGCCTGTTAAGGCTATACGGGGGATATTTGTCTTTTATCTGTGATCCGTATCGGGCCGCGGTTGTATTGACGGCTGTGTTGAGTTTTCGTATTTGTGTGAATGCGCCACTGCCAACGTGCTATGGCCACGCTGCTTGTTTAACAGCTCTCGCAAAAAAGGGGCACCAACTACAACGACGATCGCTCACATCACACATCACGAATATATATTTATTTTTAAAACACATAAAATACGTGAAAATAATAATAATAATAAGTCTGTCCTATCGGAAACATATCGTAAAATAATATATTTACGTCCGTCCAACAAACGACTATCGGTCTCCTGGTGCTAATGCATTCAAGCGTGGTTGGGTTGACTGAACAAAGTCGACTTTGGAGCGGTTTGACTTTTCTTGGGCTCGTAAGCGCAGTGTGTTGATCATTTAAATAAATGCGGCTGATGTACATTGTATATTGTTCGTGCGCGTGTGTGGTATACATTGTCCAGTATGTTGTGCGTGTCTGTGATGTACATTATGCGTGTGATAAGCATTGTATATTGTGCGTGTGTGATGTACATTGGATGTTGTGTGTGTGTGATATACATTGCAAATTGTGTGTGTGTGTGATATACATTGTGTATTGTGCGTGTGTGATGTACATTGTATATTGTGCGTGTGTGATGTACATTGTGTATTGTGCGTGTGTGATATACATTGTGTATTGTGCGTGTGTGATGTACATTGCGTATTGTGCGTGTGTGATGTACATTGCGTATTGTGCGTGTGTGATGTACATTGTGTATTGTGCGTGTGTGATGTACATTGTGTATTGTGCGTGTGTGATATATTGTAAATTGTGCATGTGTGATATATATTGTGTATTGTGCGTGTATGATGTACATTGTATATTGTGCGTGTGTGACGTACATTGTGTATTGTGCGTGTGTGATGCACATTGCGTATTTTGCGTGTGTGTGATGTACATTGCATATTGTGCGTGTGTGATATACATTGTATATTGTGCGTGTGTGATATGCAAAGTATATTGTGCGTGTGTGATATACATTGTGTATTATGCGTGTGTGATATACAAAGTATATTGTGCGTGTGATATACATTGTGTATTATGCGTGTGTGATATACAAAGTATATTGTGCGTGTGATATACATTGCGTATTTTGCGTGTGTGTGATGTACATTGCATATTGTGTGTGTGTGATATACATTGTGTATTGTGCGTGTGTGATATGCATTGTGTATTGTGCGTGTGTGATATACATTGTATATTGTGCGTGTGTCATATACATTGTATATTGTGCGTGTGTGATATGCATTGTGTATTGTGTGTGTGTGATGTACATTGTGTATTGTGCGTGTGTGATGTACATTGCATATTGTGCGTGTGTGATATACATTGTATATTGTGCGTGTGTGTGATGTACATTGTGTATTGTGCGTGTGTGATATGCATTGTGTATTGTGCGTGTGTGATATACATTGTATATTGTGCGTGTGTCATATACATTGTATATTGTGCGTGTGTGATATGCATTGTGTATTTTGTGTGTGTGATGTACATTGTGTATTGTGCGTGTGTGATGTACATTGCATATTGTGCGTGTGTGATATACATTGTGTATTGTGCGTGTGTCATATACATTGTATATTGTGCGTGTGTGATATGCATTGTGTATTGTGCGTGTGTGATATACATTGTGTATTGTGCGTGTGTGATATACATTGTGTATTGTGCGTGTGTGTGATGTACATTGTATATTGTGCGTGTGTGATATGCATTGTATATTGTGCATGTGTGATATACATTGTGTATTGTGCGTGTGTGATGTACATTGTATATCGTGCGTGTGTGATGTACATTGCATATTGTGCGTGTGTGATATACATTGTATATTGTGCGTGTGTGATATACATTGTGTATTGTGCGTGTGTGATATACATTGTATATTGTGCGTGTGTGATGTACATTGTATATCGTGCGTGTGTGATGTACATTGCATATTGTGCGTGTGTGTGATGTACATTCTGTGTTATGTGTATGCGTGATGCACATTGTATGCTGTGCGTGTGTGATATGCATTACATGTTGTGCGTGCGCGTATGCGATGTAAATTACGACCGTGATAAGCAAATATATACATGTGTAAATGTGAACACGTGCTTGGTTGATTGATTCTTTGCTGGGCTGAAGTGTCACGAAACGAGGAAGTCAGTCGGGAAATCTTCGAATGGAGCAGCAGCAGCAGCAGCACGGGAAGGGTTCCTCGTGTCAAGAGGGCGGTACTAGACGAGAGTCAGAGAGAGATATTTAATCGAGGACTTCTCCGGCAATAATCCTACAAGTGGCATGCTCGTTTCTTTACATCGTAGGAGGCGGGAGGGGGGCGGGGGCGCACATATCCGCAAACCCTGATAAGATATTATTTTTTCCTAGGACAGCCAGCGAAGTATGTTACACATTCTGCGTGCAAAAAATTGGACAAATTAAATCAAAAGCCGCATTTTACGTGGTGGGATTTGTCGTTGTGTGCAGACGTTAATCACCGGTGCTGATCCGATCAACGCGTTACAATTGAGAGCCCCGGTGCAATCACAGGGCGGGTGAAACGTGGATTCGAACCCAGGTCCTCAGAGTTCCTGGCTCAGTGTCTCTGACCCTTGAGCCAACTCGGCGATATGAAAGAACAACAACAACAACAACAAACACGCACACACAACACCAACTTTAACTGGACGTCCCCGGACGTCCTAATGAAGACAAGGTGGATGTGACCTGCAACTACTTTCTCAATTTAACAACACACCAACGATGCCACAGCAACTGCGCGTGCACTATAACCAAAGCTCTCACTTAGCCTTGTGCAAACCACCAGGCTCTACAGAACTGCATTGTGCTCATACTTGGGTCTCAGAGCGCCAACTGAGAAAAGAAAATGCCACGTACAAGCGGAACTCTTCACAGATTTAAAATCGCCGAAGCATCGGTGATGTTACTGAAGTGCTTCGGGCCGGCGATACAATAAAAAAGTCACTTCTTGCAGTATTTTTTTTTTTAATATTCGGGTTAATTACAAAAAAATTCGCGTGTGACAGGCAGCTGCTAGAGAAGAGGTCCGTGTTTATCGTCGGTTTCAGCGCCACGCCATAAATATATTTCCGATTGCCCGAAGAGTGACCACGTTGTGTCTCTGCCCACGGGGTTACGGTTAGCTATAGTTGTGAGAGTTAAAGATAGGGGTTAGCGGTCGTGTTCGGGGTAGGGTCGTATGGGTGGTGCCAGGGGTTATCTTAGTGTTCTTGTGGGAAAGAGTTTGGGGTATAGTTAGTATTCGGGCTAGTGTGTGGGGTATGCTTAGTGTTTGGGGTAGTGTTGGGGGTAGTGTTTGGGGTAGGGGTAGTATTGGGGGGGTAGTGTTTGGGGTAAGAGTAGTATTGGGGGGTAGTGTTTGGGGTAGGAGTAGTATTGGGGGTATTTTTTGGGTAGTATTGGGGGTAGTGTGTGGGGTAGTATTAGGGGGTAGTGTGTGGGGTAGGAGTAGTATTGGGGGTATTTTTTGGGTAGTATTGGGGGTAGTGTGTGGGGTAGTATTGGGGGGTAGTGTTTGGGGTAGGAGTAGTATTGGGGGTATTTTTTGGGTAGTATTGGGGGTAGTGTGTGGGGTAGGGGTAGCATTGGGGGTATTTTTTGGGTAGTATTGGGGGTAGTGTGTGGGGTAGTATTAGGGGGTAGTGTGTGGGGTAGGAGTAGTATTAGGGGGTAGTGTGTGGGGTAGGAGTAGTATTAGGGGGTAGTGTTGGAGTCGGGCTAAGACAGTGCCATGGATGGTATTGTAGGTAGAGATGGCGTGGGTGTTAGCGTTAGGGGTATAGTGTTAGTGCAGGGTGTTAGTAGCATTAGGGGTATAGTGTTAGTGCAGGGTGTTAGTAGCGTCAGGAGTATAGTGTTAGTAACGCGTGTTAGCACCGTTAGGGGTATAGTGTTAGTGTAGGGTGTTAGTCGCGTTAGGGGTATAGTGTTAGTGCCGGGTGTTAGTAGCGTTAGGGGTATGGTGTTAGTGCCGGGTGTTAGTCGCGTTAGGGGTATAGTGTTAGTGCCGGGTGTTAGTAGCATTAGGGGTATAGTGTTAGTGCTGGGTGTTAGTCGCGTAAGGGTTATAGTGTTAGTGCCGGGTGTTAGTCGTGTTAGGGGTATGGTGTTAGTGCCGGGCGTTAGTCGCGTTAGGGGTATAGTGTTAGTGCCGGGTGTTAGTCGCGTTAGGGGTATAGTGTTAGTGCCGGGTGTTAGTCGCGTTATGGGTATAGTGTTAGTGCAGGGTGTTAGTCGCGTTAGGGGTATAGTGTTAGTGCAGGGTGTTAGTCGTTTTAGGGGTATAGTGTTAGTGCCGGGTGTTAGTCGCTTTAGGAGTATAATGTTAGTGCCGGGTGTCAGTAGCGTAAGGGGTATAGTGTTAGTGCCGGGTGTTAGTAGCATAAGGGGCATAGTGTTAGTGCCGGGTGTTAGTCGCGTTAGGGGTATGGTGTTAGTGCCGGGTGTTAGTTGCGTTAGGGTTATAGTGTTAGTGCCGGGTGTTAGTCGCGTTAGGGGTATAGTGTTAGTGCCGGGTGTTAGTCGTGTTGGGGTATGGTGTTAGTGCCGGGTGTTAGTAGCGTTAGGGGTATAGTGTTAGTGCCGGGTGTTAGTAGCGTTAGGGGTATAGTGTTAGTGCCGGGTGTTAGTCGCGTTAGGGGTATGGTGTTAGTGCCGGGTGTTAGTAGCGTTAGGGTTATAGTGTTAGTGCCGGGTGTTAGTCGCGTTAGGGGTATAGTGTTAGTGCCGGGTGTTAGTCGCGTTAGGGGTATAGTGTTAGTGCCGGGTGTTAGTCGCGTTAGGGGTATAGACTTAGTGCCGGGTGTTAGTCGCGTTAGGGGTATAGTGTTAGTGCCGGGTGCTAGTCGTGTTAGGGGTATAGTGTTAGTGCAGGGTGTTAGTCGCGTTAGAGGCATAGTGTTAGTGCCGGGTGTTAGTAGCGTTATGGGTATAATGTTAGTGCCGGGTGTTAGTTGCGTTAGGGGTATAGTGTTAGTGCCGGGTGTTAGTCGCGTTAGGGGTATAGTGTTAGTGCCGGGTGTTAGTCGCGTTAGGGGTATAGTGTTAGTGGCGGGTGTTAGTCGCGTTAGGGGTATAGTGTTAGTGCCGGGTGTTAGTCGTGTTAGGGGTATGGTGTTAGTGCCGGGCGCTAGTCGCGTTAGGGGTATAGTGTTAGTGCCGGGTGTTAGTCGTGTTAGGGGTATGGTGTTAGTGCCGGGTGTTAGTCGTGTTAGGGGTATAGTGTTAGTGCCGGGTGTTAGTCGCGTTAGAGGTATGGTGTTAGTACCGGGTGTTTGTCGTGTTAGGGGTATAGTGTTAGTGCCGGGTGTTAGTCGCGTTAGGGGTATAGTGTTAGTGCCGGGTGTTAGTCGTGTTAGGGGTATAGTGTTAGTGCCGGGTGTTAGTCGCGTTAGGGGTATAGTGTTAGTACCGGGTGTTAGTCGTGTTAGGGGTATAGTGTTAGTGCCGGGCGTTAGTAGCGTTATGGGTATGGTGTTAGTGCCGGGTGTTAGTCGCGTTAGTTCGCGCTACAAGACAGGATGCAGGCACTCGACCTAAGGATAGGAGTTGGAAGTGACCGTTTGACTCAAAGGTGTATTGCTTAGGGGTCAGCAGCAGGTTGACAGGTTAACGTGAACGCATTTACGTTTGATCGGATGGATTTTGGCAAACCTCCAAATTTATATTTTGATGTGAAACGTATCGAGTTGAAATAATGAACTGTAACGACAATGTCACGGCACAATCAATACACACAGGCACCATGCACGCACAGACCCTACACCCGAATACACACACACGTGAAGCGAATGACAAACATACCCTGGGAATCAAACTCGGTTCTGGGGGTTCGTACCGCAGTGCGCTAACCACTGCGCCACCGCTCCCCTTACACACATACAAAACAAAGATCCCCCTTATCGCCTTAACATACTACACTACCGCTCCGCGCACACACGTACACAACAACAACCGCCAATCGCCACTAAGTAGCGGTGACGTCACCACGACGCTTGTGCCAGGCCATGTGCACCTTGAGGCCACGTGAAGTGTCGAACGCCCGCGGGCAGGAGGTCACGGGGCAGACCCAAGTGCCACGGGTCGACTGACTAAGATGACTGAGATGACTGGCTGATGCACCACCTGTGCCCCCTACTGTGCCAACCCGCTGTGCTTCAGCCACCCGGCGTTCCGCTCGTTGTTGTGAGCGTCGCTCCTCCGCCCTCCGTTGTTGTTGGAGGGCGACTACCTCCAACTGCCCAGTAGCGTCCTTCACGAGCCTCCTCCACAGAGGCCGATCTTGACACCGCTGGTACCAGTCATCGGCAAGTCCACTCAGCTCCACGTCCTCCTGTACCACATCACTCCATCTCTTCTCTAGCCCGTGCCACGCCCGTTTAGCCCCCTCGATCCGGCCGAACAAAAGTTGTTTCGGCATGCGGTGGCTGGGCATGCGGGCTACATGACCCAGCCAACGCAGCCTTGCCTGCCGGAGGAGCTCATTGATGGACCGTGCCCAGATCTTTCAAGGATTTGTGAGCTCCTCACACAATCCAGCCTGGTTAAACCCAGGATGGATCGTAGGCAGGCTAGCCTAAATGTTTCTAACCGGCGAAGATGTTCCATTATGGGGGTCCACGTTTCGCAAGCGTAGAGAAGGGAAGGAATGACCGTGGCCGAGAAGACCTGAAGCTTAGTGCGGGTCGACAGACCAGGTAGCTTCCACACAGCGTTACGCAACCGATGAAAAGATATTGCCGCTCGACTAATTCGGAGTGAGACCTCTGCTGTTAAACTGGAGCCGGTCATAAGCACACTGCCCAGGTATGGGAAACTCTCCACAACTGCCCATCACCGATTGGGAGTTGTGGGGGTGGAGTGTCCGATAGTACAAAATACCCAGGCAGGTGCTTAGTTTTGGTGGGGCTGATGGTAAGGCCCCATCTCTTAGTGGCACGCTCCAGTCTCAGCAGCAGCGTCTCCAACTCCTCCTCTGAATGAGCAGCTATTACCAAATCATCGGCATACATAACGTGGTTGAGCAATAGGGAGCCATCCCTTGACCACACCCGGGCATCAATCAGCCTCCCATTATATCTGTACCATATGGAGATTCCCCCGGTACAGCTACTGAAGGCTTCACAAACTACGTCGTCAAAATAGATGTTAAATAATGTGGGAGCCAGAGGACATCCCTGTCGCACCCCAAGGTGTACAGGGAATGGCTTTGACTCCCGGCCACATAGTTTTACCCGGGCCCGCTCACCATCATGAAGGTCCTTAATGATCGTGAGCAGAGGGTCAGGTACTCCAAAAGCACGAAGAACAACCCAGAGCCCAGGCCTACTGATGGTATCATAGGCCTTGACCAGGTCAATAAAGCAGAGATGTGGGTCTTGCTTGAATTCCCTACACCTCTGCTGTAGCAGACGGACAGAAAATATGGCATCTGTGCAGGACTGCCCTTTCCTGAAACCGCATTGGGGCTCTGCAAGCCTCTCCTCAGCGTGCATGGCAAGGCGATGTTGAATAATCCTTGCCAGGACACACACACATACACTCATATACACAAACACATACACACACATGCACACGCAGATACGTGCGCACGAATCCTCCGATGTACGCATGTAGACTTGCGCAAGTGTACGTGTGTATACTGCACCGCGTGTAAATATATATCCAGGTGCTTGCTAACAAAACTTGCACCACATAGCCTGTGCAGCCTACACGGGGGACCTTTGTCAGATGCCGACACACGCACACAAAGAAAAGGATCCCCCGCATAGCCTTAACAGACTGTTGGGGGCAAGTGCTGTTAGCGAGTAGCACCCGTGAAGGTCGGCACGGCAACACGGGGGGGGGGGGGGGTGTCTAGCGCCCACGTCCGGCCGCCTTTGTCTCCCCAGTGGCGATGTTTGTACACATCGCCCGAGGGACTTATTTGAGGTTGAGTCGACCTAGTGGAAGCCCAGGACTGATCGATACAATCGTCACCGAATTGGCCGTGAACGGGAATCGAACTCGGGTGGCTGGCTTCGTAGCGTAGCGTCGCACTAACCGCTGCACCACCGCTCCCCCCCCACCCCACGCATACACAGACCACGTAACACACACAGACGCATTGTTATAGACTGTCGCTTTTCTAGTGTTAGATTTGTGGGCGCATGTGCACGAGTGCGCAGGGCGCAGTGCGCTAACCACAGTGCCACCGCTCCAACTCATCCCGGTAGAACTGAAATCAATTTCACACACACACACATACACAAAGACAAATACAAAGATCGCCTCCCACCCGTCTAGCCTCAGCAGACTGTTGGGGCAAGTGTATTTAGCGTGCTCATCTGAAGGACGTCAGTGCAATACGAGGGGGAGCGTGGCCCGCACCCCACGCTGGGCCGCCTTTGTCTCCCCAATGCTGATGTTTACACACCACGCCAGGCACTCATTTAATGCTGAGTGGACGTAAATTTCGCGCACGAGAATATGAAATGCTCTCCACAGCCTAAGCAAATAGCCTGGACGTATAGCAACAATAAGAATTATAATTTTAAAAATAATTACGGCCATAACTCAATGAAACATTTCAGAGCGCATTCGTTTAGCCTAGGGGGCTGCCTAGAGGCAGCTTGTCTTGCAGACAGATCCACACGTCCAAGCTGTCTGTCGGATATCAGATTGAATGGTCGGTATTCACACCACTCCCCCCCCAAAAACGAATTTCGGTTTTGTTCATGAACCTTTGAACGTGTAAGGGGAGGCATCGCAGAGAGAGTCGACGTTGTTTGAGTGATACAGACTCTGAGAGTCGACGTTGTTTGAGTGATACAGACTCTGAGAGTCGACGCTGTTTGAGTGATACAGACTCTGAGAGTCGACGTTGTTTGAGTGATACAGACTCTGAGAGTCGACGTTGTTTGAGTGATACAGACTCTGAGAGTGGACGTTGTTTGAGTGATACAGACTCTGAGAGTCGACGTTGTTTGAGTGATACAGACTCTGAGAGTCGACGTTGTTTGAGTGATACAGACTCTGAGAGTGGACGTTGTTTGAGTGATACAGACTCTGAGAGTCGACGTTGTTTGAGTGATACAGACTCTGAGAGTCGACGTTGTTTGAGTGATACAGACTCTGAGAGTCGACGTTGTTTGAGTGATATAGACTCTGTGAGTCGACGTTGTTTGAGTGATACAGACTCTAAGAGTCGACGTTGTTTGAGTGATACGGACTCTGAAAGTCGACGTTGTTTGAGTGTTACAGACTCTGAGAGTCGACGTTGTTTGAGTGATATAGACTCTGTGAATCGACGTTGTTTGAGTGATACAGACTCTAAGAGTCGACGTTGTTTGAGTGATACGGACTCTGAAAGTCGACGTTGTTTGAGTGATACAGACTCTGAGAGTCGACGCTGTTTGAGTGATACAGACTCTGAGAGTCGATGCTGTTTGAGTGATACAGACTCTGAGAGTCGACGTTGTTTGAGTGATACAGACTCTGAGAGTCGACGTTGTTTGAGTGATACAGACTCTGAGAGTGGACGTTGTTTGAGTGATACAGACTCTGAAAGTCGACGTTGTTTGAGTGATACAGACTCTGAGAGTCGACGTTGTTTGAGTGATACAGACTCTGAGAGTCGACGCTGTTTGAGTGATACAGACTCTGAGAGTCGACGTTGTTTGAGTGATACAGACTCTGAGAGTCGACGTTGTTTGAGTGATACAGACTCTGAGAGTGGACGTTGTTTGAGTGATACAGACTCTGAGAGTCGACGTTGTTTGAGTGATACAGACTCTGAGAGTCGACGTTGTTTGAGTGATACAGACTCTGAGAGTCGACGTTGTTTGAGTGATATAGACTCTGTGAGTCGACGTTGTTTGAGTGATACAGACTCTAAGAGTAGACGTTGTTTGAGTGATACGGACTCTGAAAGTCGACGTTGTTTGAGTGTTACAGACTCTGAGAGTCGACGTTGTTTGAGTGTTACAGACTCTGAGAGTCGACGTTGTTTGAGTGATACAGACTCTGAGAGTCGACGTTGTTTGAGTGATACAGACTCTGAGAGTCGACGTTGTTTGAGTGATACAGACTCTGAAAGTCGACGTTGTTTGAGTGTTACAGACTCTGAAAGTCGACGTTGTTTGAGTGTTACAGACTCTGAGAGTCGACGTTGTTTGAGTGATACAGACTCTGAGAGTCGACGTTGTTTGAGTGATACAGACTCTGAGAGTCGACGTTGTTTGAGTGATACAGACTCTGAGAGTCGACGTTGTTTGAGTGATACACACTCTGTCAGTCGACGTTGTTTGAGTGATACAGACTCTAAGAGTCGACGTTGTTTGAGTGATACAGACTCTGAGAGTCGACGTTGTTTGAGTGATACAGACTCTAAGAACTGTCGTTGTTTGAGTGATATAGACTCTAAGAGTCGACGTTGTTTGAGTGATACAGACTCTGAGAGTCGACGTTGTTTGAGTGATACAGACTCTGTGAGTCGACGTTGTTTGAGTGATACAGACTCTGAGAGTCGACGTTGTTTGAGTGATACAGACTCTGATAGTCGACGTTGTTTGAGTGATATAGACTCTGAGAGTCAACGTTGTTTGAGTGATACAGACTCTGTGAGTCGACGTTGTTTGAGTGATACAGACTCTAAGCGTTGTCGTTGTTTGAGTGATACAGACTCTGAGAGTCGACGTTGTTTGAGTGATACAGACTCTGAGAGTCGACGTTGTTTGAGTGATACAGACTCTGAGAGTCGACGTTGTTTGAGTGATACAGACTCTGAGAGTCGACGTTGTTTGAGTGATACAGACTCTGATAGTCGACGTTGTTTGAGTGATACAGACTCTAAGAGTCGACGTTGTTTCAGTGATACAGACTTAGGAGCGAGGGCGGAGATCCCCCGCTCGAGTTAACGTCGTGGGAGGAGGGGGGGGGCATTGCTCCTCTCCTCCCATGCACAGCCCCTGCAGAGGCAGTGGTGGGAATTCCACATTCCTAAATCCGTGTGCCAGTCTATCCATAGAACAACTCCCGGTGCCTTCCGCACGAAGTGGTACCTGTTTTATCGCCCACCCCCTCTCTCCCCTGTGGAAGGGGGTGGGGGGGGGTCCACCTTCACCCGACCGGGATTTGAACTCATAACCTTCCTAGTCCGGACCGCTCCCTTTACCACTGGCCTGATGCAGAGAGGCATTCGGTTCACAATTGTGCCAACAATATAAAAAAAGCCAATTTTTGGGTTCACAATTGTGCCAACATATAAAAGATGCCAATTTACGATCACTGCACTGTATACTCTATATATTGCGTGTCGGAATCTTACAAGCCACCGATTTATCAATGTGTAAATTGTAACGTTGTTCTATATAAGGATATAAGCGTAATGTTCCAACAAACTTATATAAACACTTACACACACGCGCATGTATATTAATGCCAGCACGCGTATATATAGAAACAAATATCCCCCCTATAGCCTTTAACAGACTGTTGGGGCAAGTGCTGTTAGCGAGTGGCACCTATGAAGGCCGGCACGGCACCCGGCCGCCTTCGTCTCCCCGGTGGCGATGCTTTAAACACACTGCATAAGCTACTCATTTGAGGCTGAGTCGACCTAGGGGAGACCCAGGACCGGCTCATACACAGTATTCGCCACTGATGTTGGCCGTGAGACTACATAGGCTGTTGGAGCAAGTGCTATGAGCGACTCCCGCACACTGCACAAACACATACTATGCACTAATTGCGGTTAATATTTAAGTGAATTAAATGAACGTTGAACACGTAAACACGTGTATGTACGTTTAACTTCTTTTGCACCGTACGTAGCCAACCGTGCTAGTCGGAGGTGCGCTTAATTAGTCCCCGATTTGACGTTCAAATAAAGCGACCGATTCAACTTGTGTGCTTACACGTGTGCACGTGTCTGTGTGTATGCGTTTGTGTGCAGGCCAGTGTGTGTGTGTGTGTATGTCAGTGTATGTGTGTATGTCGGAGAGAGTGGAGAGTTTCCCATACCTGGGCAGTGTGGTTATGACCGGCTCCAGTTTAACAGCAGCGGTCTCACTCCGAATCAGTCGAGCGGCAATATCTTTTCATCGGTTGCGTAACGCTGTGTGGAAGCTACCTGGTCTGTCGACCCGCACTAAGCTTCAGGTCTTCTCGGCCACGGTCATTCCCTCCTTCTCTACGCTTGCGAAACGTGGGCCCCCCTAATGGAACATCTTCGCCGGTTAGAAACATTTAGGCTGGCCTGCCTACGATCTATCCTGGGTTTAACCAAACTGGATTGTGTGAGCAGCTCACAAATCCTTGAAAGATCTGGGCAAGGTCCCATCGGTGAGCTCCTCCGGCGGGCAAGGCTGCGATGGCTGGGTCATGTAGCCCGCATGCCCAGCCACCGCATGCCGAAACAGCAACAACAACGGAGGGCGGAGGAGCGACGCTCACAACAACGAGCGGAGCGCCGGGTGACTAAGGCACAGCAGGTTGGCACAGTAGGGGGCACAGGTGGTGCATCAGCCAGTCATCTCAGTCAGTCGACCCGTGGCATCTGGGTCTGCCCCGTAACCTGCCAGCGGGCGTCCGACACTTCACGTGGCCTCAAGGTGCACGTAGCCTGGCACAAGCGTCGTGGTGACGTCACCGCCACTTAGTGGCGAATGGCGGTTGTTGTTGTTGTATGTCAGTGTGTGTGTGTTGGGGAGCGGTAGTGTAGCGGTTAGCGCTACGCTGCGCTACGAACCCGGCGACCCGAGTTCGATTTCCGCTCACGGCCAGCGACACCCAGTGACGAGTACCAGTTGGGGTGTGCAAACATCAGCGGTGGTGATACAAAGGCAGCTGGGCGTGGTACAGACCCATATGTGCTCGCTAAAAGTACTGACTCCCAACAGCTCGTGCCCGCGCGTGTGTGTGTGTGCATTAACATGTGTGAATGATTATTATGCGACCCGATTATCTGAACCGTTCATGGACCTCCCCCAGGTTGACTCAGCCTCAAATGAGTACCTGGCACGGTGTGTAAACATCGCCACTAGGGAGACAAAGGCGGTGGGGCGTGGTGCTTGGCACCAATCTCCTCGTGTGCCGTGCCGGCCTTCAGAGGTGCTCGCTAACAGCACTTGCCCCAAACAGTCTGTTAAGGCTACACGAGGGAACTTTGTCTTTGTTTTGTCTCTGTGTGTTGTCTCTCTGCGTTTCCACGTGATCGCGTCTCTGTGTGTCGAAATCTCTGACCTCTCGTCGTAGCTAGCAGACCCTCACATTGTCATTTAGCTCCTGGGCGTAGTGCTGCTGCGATCATTCACAAGGGCAGACTCTTGTCTCTTTGTGTCTGGGTGTCTTTATTTTATGTATCTTTTTGTTTAAAGATGTGTCTCCCTTGTGTGTGTATCTCTGTCTCCGTGTCTGTCTGTCTGTCTTTTCCTGTCTCCCTCGGCAATCATAGCAAGACATTACATTCGCCACAATGTACATCGACACATATGACATCTAAATGATCCCTATAATTATTAGTTGCAGCTTTTTCAAAACGCACACACACTCAGAGAGATGGATATATACTGACACACTTAACAACATTTTAAGAAATTTATTTTGACCCAAGACATTTTTTTTCGAATAGTAATAAATTTGTATTGCAATTTATAATGTGTTTCTTTTCGGCTGGATTTGATAAGTATAAATGTGTCGTAAACCCTCCTCCACCCGACGCAGTAGGAAATACATTTCCGTGCGTTTGAGTCACGTGGCCACTTTTATCAATTAGTTGGGTCAGGTGGAGGAGGGTTGACCAGACACAAAATATTACTTACACAACTATCTCACCCAAAAGAAGCCAAATACGAATCATACATATTGGTCGGGGAAAGTCTACGTATACATTGCATATTTTCATTAAAACAAGTGACAATATAATGCCATTTACAATCAAGCACGTGGCTTACGATGTAAATAATATCTTGGGTGAAGCGTGCACACTGCACAAGTATCCGTGCGCGTGTGTGTCTGTGTGTCTGTGTGTGTGTGTGTCTGCGTGTTTGTGTGTGTGTCTGTGTCTGCGTGTGTTTCTGCGTGTCTGCGTGTTTCTGTTTGTCTTTATCTTTGTGTGTCTGCGTGTGTGTCTGTGTGTCTGCGTGTCTGCGTGTGCGTGTCATCTAAACGCTCGGAATAAGTGCCCGATTCGTGGATTTTAAGGCGAAAATTCCGAAAAATCAGATCTCGCTTCGAACAAATCGGACAATCCGTTTTTTTTTCATTTCGGACCGTTCCAAAAATCGCACGCTTTTCCCTGCCAAAAAGTGGCGTCACGTGGCATCCGGAGACGTCACTATAGGGTTAGCACGTGGATCATTATTAGCCCATCGTGTCAATGATCCGAAAATACGCAAAGGTGTGGCGGTGACGTCACCATAGCACTTGTGCCAGGCTAGGTGCACATCGATGCCACGCAAAGTGTGAAGGCTGGGCTGTCGGCAGGAGGTCACGGGACAGACCAAGGTGTTATCCCTAACAAACACACACACGCGCGTACAAGTGTAGCTTTTCCAGGGTCTGTGAATACAAGAATACAAAGTGCACCTAGCCTGACACAAGCGCTGTGATGGAGTTTGTGGTTACCGAATGACGACTGCTCTTGCAAAGTAGCCAGGCAACTGGCTAAATGGTACAGTGATCTGGCTGAGACCATCATCAATTTACTGCAACTGACCACCGTCATGGCTGAATCTGCGGTGGGCGTAAGCGGCTGTAGTCCGAGTTCGAACCCAGCTTTTGATTTTCTTAATTTTTTTTCTGAGAGGTACCGGTTCAGCGTCTCTCTGCTGACCTCTGTGGGTCTCTGGTGGGGGAGGGGTGGGGGTCTCTATGGGTCTCCGACCTTCACGTAGCCACACTACTGGCGGAAGGGGGCAGCTGCAAGGGGAGGTGTGGGTGGGTGGGGGGCGAGGTCAAGGAAGCCCCCTTGAGAGAATATTTGGCCTGTACCAGGGGGTCGGCGACCATTCAACTAAGAACAAGCAGAAGTAGAGACGTGTTTTGTTGTTGTTTTCGTCTTTGACCAAAATAGTTCGAGAGCCGCATCACACGCGCACAGCTACTTGTACACAAACACAACAACAACAACACACTTTTACGACTTAAATAAACAAAATAGGTGATGGAATAGACTCTGTCTATTTAGTCCCCCCCCCCACTCCGCCTTTAGTGATTCTTTGACAACGCAGTTTCTACTGTTGTACATGTTGTTGTCACGACCAAGACACTCCATAGTGACTCACTCCCTGCCATGTTTAATGAATTGATTATCTTTACGCTACAATTTTGATTTAAGATTTACGGGTTTTATCCATTTTAAAAAAAGGGATCAACACAAAACACCGCTGCCAGCAGGGGGAAGAGTCAGAAGGCGACTCAGGAGCTGCGGGCTGACGCAGCTACACCTCTCACTCCATCACACTCTCTCTCCACTCCACCACTCTCTCTCTCTTCACTCCACTCCATCACTCTCTCTTCACTCCATCACTCTCTCTTCACTCCACTCCACCAATCTCTCACTCCACTCCACCACTCTCTCTCTTCACTCCACTCCACCACACTCTCTCTTTACTCCACCACTCTCTCTCTCCACTCCACCACACTCTCCACTCCACCACACTCTCCACTCCACCACACTCTTCTCACTCCACCGCACTCTCCACTCCACCACACTCTTCTCACTCCACCGCACTCTCTCTTCACCCCACCATCAATCTACTCACTCCATCACACCACCCCGCGACCCACTCTCTCTCGCCTACCAAACCACTTGTAGCTGCCGCTGGGTTCATAGAGGCGGGCGTTCGGTGGTGGGTGTGGAGATTTACGAATTTAAGAAAATCTTACACCCGCTCTATCAAGGGGGGTGTGGGGATAAGGGCGTTGGTCATGAATCAGCTGGAAGCCACCCGTTGTGTTGAAGACATTGAAATGCTCTCTCTCTCCCTATGCTGAATATTGTAAATACAAATGGATAGAGAAAAGATTATATATATAATGAAACTAAATCTTTAAGTTAACACTCGCACGCGGTCGTGTTTTATGTATGATGTAGCGAGCGCGTGTTGTGAGTGTGTGCGTGTGGGTGAAGGGCGGTCTGTACGAGTGTGTGTGTGTGTGGGGAGCGGTGGTGGAACGGTTAGCGCTACGCTGCGCTATGAACCTGGCGACCCGGGTTCGATTCCCGCTCACGGCCAACACCGGCGACGATTATCTGAACCGGTTCCAGGCCTCCCCTAGGTCGACTCAGCCTCAAATGAGTACCTGGTGCAAGGTGTAAACATCGCCACTGGGGAGACAAAGGCGGCCGGGCGTGGTGTTGGCCACCCACCCCCTCGTGTGCCGTGCCGGCCTTCATAGGTGCTGCTGGTTAACAGCACTTAAGGCTATAGGGAGGATCGTTGTCTTGTGTGTGAGTCCGCGTGTGGAATTGCATTAATAGGTGGTTGGAATTACACTGAGAGATAGGATAGAGGAGCGCGCGGAATAGGGAACACGCGCAATTGAGACATCGCATTGCCTGATAAAAAATGACGCGTGAGATGAGAGGAGAGAGAGGCAGGAGAGTGCGTGCTGGGTAATAGAGCGAGATGAGAGAGGAGAGGTTCGAGAGTGGGTGGAGGAGAGTGAGGTGAGAGACGAGAGGTAGGAGAGTGGGTGTAGGTGGAGTGAGACGAGAGGGGGAGTCCACGGAGGATGGTGAAGGCGCTGAATGCGATCTGGAAGTTCAGTGGAGGGACGATCGGAGTGTTTTTTGGGGGGGGGGGAGACGATGCGAATCGTGATGCAGGCTTACAAGCACAGTAACGGGAAACGTGTTGATGTAATCGGATTACCAAAGGGCATATATATATTGTTGGGTTTTGCACTCATCATTTTATTTAAATTTATAGAACGCTTTCAAAATATCGCCAGGAAGTGGCAGTTTTGAGTAAGAGTCCCTCGTTGCATTGTACGGTACGTCTATGCTCCCTGCCGTCTACACCGACTCTCGAGCATGTGACCGGCTCCACGAGAAGAAGCTTGTCTCAAGTCACACACACACACGTGGGGTGGTGGAGATAGGGCAGGCGGGGGGGGGGTATCATCTAGCAGTGGATTCACGTACAGAGATCTCTCTCTCTTCCGCTCTCTCGTTGTCTCTGTGAGTCTGCACTAACTCTAAGGCACGTGCGCAGAGGACACACGAAACACGCGATTTGAACTCGGGTAATTAGGACCAGCAGCAAACAGCCCCTGTTAATCGGTGTAATTGCTGGAGTAACGCTTCAATGCAAGAGTACCGTTACTTAGCAGGTACCAGTCGATTACCTTTCAGGATTACTTTTCGTACATGTTTCGAGAAAACAAAACCAGCTGGAAGGCACTGGAAATCCAGAAAAGCAACCAAAAACACGCCCTGATATTTGTTGAGTTCCAATCACCAATCAGATGACGATATTCTAACATCACCAAAATAAACAGGTCCCTGCAGGGTGGGCTGGTAGGAACATTGGAATTTTGCGCAATTGTATTTTTACACCCCAACAGCACGAGATTTCACTTCGTTAAAGTATTGCAAGGGGACGGACGGACGAACGGACACATTAATCTATTGCAAGCTGGTACACTCAGTTTACAACTTCGTTCCTACCAGTAGTATCAGATGACTGTATTACGACGTTACCAGCGTAATTATGCGACTAGATTTGAACATGCCCAAAGTAGTCAGATTACAATAGCATGACATTGCCAAAATAATCAAAGTATGATTATTCCAACGTTACCAAAAGTAATGGGTTTACTATTTTTCAGCAAGATCAATGTAATCCGATGACGACCGGCTGTATTCGAACACGAGTACAGCACGTGCCGTCCTCGTGCGCACACCTCGTGAGCAGGACACGTGGGTGTGGTTTGGAAGGACCAAGAGATTCGTCTCCCTCCCATCGACTTTCCAACGAACATTTTTTTTGTTAAATTCACAAATGAACGACCACGTAACAATAGCCGATTGAAAACCAGAACGTGTACAAATATTCTTCACGTCGTCTTGAGTGGAAAGTTTAACTTCAAGAATTTATATTTTTCTTGTCGTAGTGGATAGTATATATATAAAAAAAAAACTATTTTTACTGTGCAGAACTTAAATTATATAATAATAATAATAAATATATACCCGGCTTCGTTGGTTCTTTTGGTAAAGTCACGTAGAATGAGAATAGAATAATAAAATAAAACAATAAAATCCTCACGACGTTTCGGCCACAACACAAGTAGCCGTCCTCAGGTGAAGAAACAGGACTGTCCAGAAGACTCACTCAAGCGCTGAGTGAGAATTTTATTGTTTTATTTTATTATTTTATTCTCATTCTACGTGACTTTACCGAAAGAACCAAAGAAGATGAATCCTTGCAGTCACGAAAGCTTCAAATCGAAATATATACCCGGCTCTTTTACAATCCACCGCTGGATGAGGGCCTCTCTCTCTCTCCACCGTGTTGGCCAGGAGGATTGTTTGACCTCGTTGGCCGGTGCAATGATGGTGACGTGGGTCAATGGTGCCAGTGGCATCTGGCGCCACTGATGTGCGCCGTGGTCGCAGCAAGGGGAGATCGAAATTAGACCGCTGGGTTCGTATTTGGAGTTTGTAAATTTGGAGTGTGCGTGTCTCTCTCTCTCTCTCTCTAACTCTCCCCGTGGTTGTTGCGCTCCTCCGAGTACTCCGCTTTTTCCCTCCACATTTAGAAACGTGCGCCTATAGATAATTTTGCTGTTATAAATTTCCACGTGATAAGCCACTTTGCGTTGAGCTATCATGTGTGGCAAGGTCGCTTCTGAAAACATCTAATAGCTCAAGTGGGCCTTAGCTGGTAAGATAAAAAAAATAGTTTAGTTTTATTTGTATATGCTTCTGCAAATTCTTTGTTTAACTTTCCTATGCTTTGCACTCCGATCGTGTTTTTGTTCGTTGTTGTAACGTTCTGACCTGTCCCATTACTGGACATCTGTGAAAAAGAGCTTCACAGCTCATCGGATTCCTCCAGTATAAAATACATATTCTGGTTCTGATATCACGCTACGCCAACCACTGCGCCACCGCTCCCCTCCCCTGCGTACGGGGGACACGCGGTGCGAGCTGACAATCTGCCGAGTTACACTTACCCGCCAGATTTGCAAAGTTTCGCCTCCGACTCGATTCACATCTCACGTGGCGCGCTATAATAATAATAACAACAACAGTAGCAACGATAATGATGTACGGAGACTGGAAGCCTCGCAGCGCAACGCGTCTGAGAGCGATGCACGCCGCGAGGGAGATTTGGAGCGACGAGTTCGTGCGTGGCTACCTCCGGTCGAGTCATCAACAGCGCAGCAATGTGAGAAGTGACGGCAGTAGTGGCGGCGGCGGCGGCCTTCATCCAGCAGTGGATTGAACACGGCTGATGATGATGATCACGATGATTGATGACGGTCATGATGAGCGTCGTAATCATTGTGATAGGGGAGTTGTGAATTGTTGGCACGTGTCACCGTGTGCCCCATGTGTTCCAGCCGGTCTCACGTGGAAAAAGATGCCTTAAACACCAAAGGCAAAGGTCCCCTGTGTAGCCTTTAACGGGCGTTTTGGAGCAAGAGCTGTTAGCGAGGCACGCATGAAGGCCGGCACGGCGCAAGACAGGGGTAGCAGTGTGTTCAGTATCACGCTCGGCCGCCTTTGTCTCCCCGGTGCCAGGCACTCGTTTTGTGGCTTACGGGAGTTGCAAAACTAGGTTCACGTATTCGCCACTGATGTTGGCCGTGAGCGGGAATCGAACTTAGATCGCCGCAGTGCCGCTAACCACTGCGCAAAAGTGGCTCCCCATATAAGACAAAGACAAATAGAAAGATCCCCCCGTGTAGCCTCAACAAACTGTTGGGGCAAGTGCTGCTAGCGATCACCGCCTATGAAGGCCGGCACGGCGCACGAGGGGGTGGGTGGGTGGCCAGCACCACGCTCGACCGCCTTTGTCTCCCTAGTGCTGATGCTTTACACACCGCACCGGGTACTCAACGTTTTCGCGGACACTTTCACCTTGCCGCTTCAGTGAACCCATGCTACCGTGTGCACACATAGATAGATGGATGGGTGAATGGTGGAGCGGTGGCGCAGTGGTTAGCGCACTGCACTCATAACCTCGTGAACATGAGTTGGACCCTGGACCACAGCGACCATCATGGGGCAGGTAGCTGGGCCTGGTGTGCGGCGTGCTGAGCGTTGTGTGAACGTGCATCAGCCTTCATCAGCACTTGACAAACGTTTGTTGAGGCTGTACGGGGGATCTTTGTCTTTATATGTTGAGGTATGTGTGTGTATATATATGTGTGTGGATATACGGGTAAAAAAATTTAATTCGTGTTTAATAATCACGCACAATACACCATCAACTATCATCGATCTACTGCTGGATGGAAGCCTCCTGTAAGCCATAAAAATACATACTTAATGTGAATATGTGTGTGTACTGTGTGTGTGTGTCACATGGCCTTGACATATACATATATACACGCATATCAATGATGCGACATCATCTATACAACGGAACAAATTAGATGTGTGATCCATTTGCAGACACCCCACCGATTTCGAGATGACCCAATACTAACGTCTCGACTCAACAAGTGGACGGTGAACGTGATGCCTCCGTATCTTGTTACACAGAGGAGGGGAGTTGCTGAAGGATTTAACGCGTGTTTTGACACGGGTGGGATACGAGAGTAGGCAGC
The DNA here is from genome assembly GCF_048934315.1 of Petromyzon marinus. Lineage (NCBI taxonomy): Eukaryota > Metazoa > Chordata > Hyperoartia > Petromyzontiformes > Petromyzontidae > Petromyzon > Petromyzon marinus. Next base: position 9,743,537 of record NC_133713.1, on the reverse strand, counting down.
GGCTCTTAAATAAAATGTTCTTAAAAATATATATATCTAGACGTGTAATTTCGTATTTAAGTGGGGTATCTGTAGATGGATCACCCCGCTACAACGAACACGATACTACATCTTACAACGTATTAAAAAAAAAAAACTGGAACATTATTTTCTTAATTCTATATATTCTCAAATGCGTTGGCTTTGAAATAAGAATATATATGTACAGTACTGTAATAGGCGACGTTTCAGGCAATGGCCCTTCCGCATAGCACTACAGCACATCAATTCGAATGGTTCTACACGGGTTAGGTAGCGGACAGGTGTCACAACTCTAGCCGAAGAGTAATGTATTTACGAAAGTAATTTAAGTTGTAAATGATCAGATTTAAAAATGCAAATATCAGTCGCAGATTTGTGTTGTTGTTGTTGTTTTTGCGCCAAAACTGAGGGTGGAAAAATCATCTTAAACTTTGCTTCGTTTTTTGTTTGTTTAACCTATGGGCCTAAGGACGTTATTAATGTGCAGGTGTTCGTGGAACGTAGTAGCTAAATCATAAATCTTATTGGCACGTCAGATGTTGAGCTGTTATTGCTCTCCCTTCGGGGTAAGGGGGGCGAGTGTGACGCCCAAGCGGATAGAAAGCGGGTCAAGCAAATTACCTTAAACTCCGGATTATAAGACGCACTTCCACCCTCCCCCCCCTTTATTATAATTGTTCTTTTTTAAAGTAAAACTTAAGGGTTGCGTCTTTATAATACGGTAGACGTGGTCTACTTTTCAGATCCATGCGGCGTACGGCCGTTTCAATACGGCCAAGGAAAACAATTTCAGTAATATAAATTGTCTAGTTGTTTGTGTTTCTGCCTTGCGAAGGAACTTTGTGGGATGAACTTTGAGATTTATAAGGGGCACGGGGTGGCCAATAAGGTCTGAATTTGTTCGTAATAAAGTCGGCACTGATAAGGGGTTGCTAGGCATGGCATAGCGTAGTGTGTAGTGTATAGTGTAGTGTATAGTGTAGTGTATAATGTAGTGTATAGTCTAGTGTATAGTCTAGTGTATAGTAGTGTATAATGTAGTGTATAGTGTAGTGTATAGTTGTGTAAAGTGTAGTGTATAGTGCAGTGTATAGTGTAGTGTATTGTATAATGTAGTGTATAGTGTAGAGTATAATGTAGTGTATAGTGTAGTGTATAGTATAGTGTGTAGTGTATTGTATGATGTAGTGTATAGTGTAGAGTATAATGTAGTGTATAGTGTAGTGTATAGTAGTGTATAGTGTAGTGTATAGTGTAGTGTATTGTATAATGTAGTGTATAGTGTAGTGTATAGTGTAGTGTATAATGTTGTGTATAGTGTAGTGTATAGTGTAGTGTATAGTGTATTGTATAGTGTAGTGTATTGTATAATGTAGTGTATAGTGTAGTGTATAATGTAGTGTATAGTGTAGTGTATAATGTAGTGTATAGTGTAGTCTATAGCACACCTGTCAACCCATACGGTCTACCCCGTAATCTTGTACAGAGAAATTTAGATTTCAGGTCCATACGGCGTACAGCCGCTTCAATAGGGGCAATAAAGATAAAATTGTGTCTATTTGTTTGTGTTTCTCCCTTGCGTTGGGACTTTGTAGGATGAACGTTGAGATTTATAAGGGGCACGGGGTGACCAATAAGATCAGAACTAATCTGTAACAAGTTATTTGTGGTGACCAAAATTGTGCAATTTTATTGACACGAGGTTTACTTTTGGAGCGCGTCTTATAAATCGGCGAAATATGATAACAATAACTGGCGTATAGTGTAGTGTATACATACATGTGCATATGCAGTCCGCATATAGCTCTATAGTTATAGAGGTATAGAGTATACATATAATTATTTGGTGATATTATCATAAAATGAGGGATGAGTAAATGTTTTCTTCTATTTTCTTCTATATAGTTTTTTTTTGTTTAAATAGAATTATGATGTTCAGATTTTCGGATCTTTTGCAATTTGTCAAACGGTTTTGCGTTTTCCAAGATTACAAAAGTGACGTCACTCGACGCCACAAAATAATTGGCGGGGAAAACAGATGAAGTGACGTCGTATATTATTGACGTCACTTTAAATTAGTGACGTAGTTTTTCTTGTTCGGAATATTTATAAAATAAACGCCCATTGCCTCGTATCCATTGGAAGTTAACGATGTCTGTGCATTTCACGCCACACGTGTACACGCCACACAAACAAAGACAAAGATTCTAGATTTTAAGCTTTCGTGACAGCAATGATTCCTAATCTTTGTTTTTTTCGGTAAAGTCACGTAGGTAAAATAAAATAAGTAAAAATACATTACATTGGGGAGACGAAACGACATATTTCTGACCTTAATTCGCGAGCACAAATCAGATTTGAAACACGGCAGAACGAATCCGTCGGCCGTGGCTGATCATTGTCTCAACACAGCGGGTTCTCATGACATTGTTTTCTCTGATACCAAAGTACTATGCAAATCCCTCCCGGTTATTACCAAAGATTTGTCCACGAAGCCACCCAGATATACAAACATAGACACAACTTCAACCGAGAGGATGGTTTTAAATTAAGTAACCACTGGAAAGATGTCATAAACCAAGTCAAAACTTTAGCTATCTTATAAGCACGCAGCATATTCTTTCCGAACGTTTCCATTTTTGTTTCTATTTTTCCATTGCCCCCGTGCAGTGACCCACCGCATCCCCAGCACCCTCAACATAACAAAAGACGGATTAACTTAGCCCCGCACAACATCAATGTCCCCTACTTGGCTCATCCCCCACCCCCCCTTAACCTGTATTTAAGCTCGAGGCTCTCAGAGCCTCCCCACTTGATGCAGCGATCTTGCTGTGACTGTTCCACCTGCAGACGGAAGCTTGTGTTGCCTCCGAAACGTCGTGATTTAATTTAGTTGTTTTATTTTAATTTATTTTATTTTATCTACGTGACTTTACCGAAATCTCCCAAAGAGTATAAAGACAAAGATCCCTCCTATAGCCTGTAACAGACTGTAGCGAGCACCTATGAAGGCCGGCACAGCACACGAGGGGGTGGGTGGCCAGCACCACGCCCGACCGCCTTTGTCTCCCCAGTAGCGATGTTTTTTACACACCGCACCAGGTGCTCGTTTGAGGCTGAGTCGACCTAGGGGAGGCCCACGAACGGTTTCAAGATAATCGTCACTGGTGTTGGCCGTGAGCGGGAATCGAACTCGGGTGGCCGAGCTCGTAGTACAGCGTAGCGCTAACCGCTACACCACCGCTCCCCCTACACACACACACACAAACCACGTGTAGACACACACACACACAACACCCACCAATCAGATCTCAAGCTTCGTTTGAAACTCGAGATCTCTGTTAGCCCGGGCTGCGTTAATTGCTTAGCGCGTCACGTGAGACGTGCTTAACAATCATCGGGCGCGTGCCGCGTGTAAGGACTTAATTCGTATTTGAATGGGGAGTTCATTGGGAAACGCGGAGAGACGGGAGCGTGGCGGGTTGCGTAGACGGGAGTTTGGGAAACGCTGATGATGGAATCGGAGGATTGTTATTGAAGGTGGACCAGAGTGTGGGCTTTGCCCTCGCTTCGAGCGGTAGTAGATGCGTTCTAAAAAAGGACGCAAAGTGAAACCGCAAGAGACAGCCGCCTGCCAAGTCTCTCACACAGTACACACATACCGTACATACAGTACACACACCGTACATACAGTACACACAGTACATACAGTACACACCGTGCATACAGTACACACACCGTACATACAGTACACACCGTGCATACAGTACACACACCGTACATACAGTACACACCGTGCATACAGTACACACACCGTACATACAGTACACACACACCGTACATACAGTACACACACCGTACATACAGTACACACACACCGTACATACAGTACACACACACCGTACACACACACACGGTACACAGTTCACACACACAGTACACACACACCGTACATGCAGTACACACACATCGTACATACAGTACACATACATACAGTACACACACACAGTACACACACACCGTACACACACAGTACACACACACAGTACACACCGTACACACAGTACACACCGTACACACAGTACACACAGTACACTCTACACATACACAGTATACACACAGTACAAACACAATTAACGCACCGTATACACAGTACACACACACAGTACACACACACAGTACACACCACACACACAGTACAAACACAGTACACACACAGTTCACACAGTACACACACCGTATACACAGTATACACACCACACACACAGTTCACACACACAGTACACACACACACAGTACACACACACACAGTACACACACCGTACACTCTACACACACAGAGTACACACACAGTTTACACACCGTACAGACAGTACACACAGTACACTCTACACATACAGAGTACACACACAGTACACAGTGTTGTTCCACGTCCAACCGCATAGTCGCGTGGAGAGTCAACATAATCCGCATAGTTGAGCGAATTTTGGGTAGAATTAGGTTAGCCGCATATACACAATGCGAAGTCGCACAAATCGAACCAGCATAAAGCGAGGAGAGGCTGTTCTACATGCTGAAGTGCTTTTAGAACAATGAGCTTGAGCAATACAAACTTGTGTGCGCTCAAATCTCGCTCACGACTAACATCGGAGGTGAGCATCTGAACTACCTCTGCGCCTGCTGTCATCAGCCAGCTCATTCTCACTCCGAACATCGCTGCTCCCTATGATAGCACGCGGCGACTTATTCCCTTGAGCTCCACTCATTGATGCCGTCTCCCACGCTGAGGACTCAATGTGTGTGTGTACGTATTCGTGTTGAACTTCCTTCGCACCGTACGTAGCCAACCTGCCAGATTCAGTCAGCTCACCCACACTGTTCAACCACCACACTTTGGAATTTCCTACCATCGTCGGTGCGAGTCTATGGATCTCTGTGCGAGTCTATGGCTCTCTGTGCGAGTCTATGGCTCTCTGTGCGAGTCTATGGATCTCTGTGCGAGTCTATGGCTCTCTGTGCGAGTCTATGACTCTCTGTGCGAGTCTATGGATCTCTGTGCGAGTCTATGGATTTCTGTGCGAGTCTATGGCTCTCTGTGCGAGTCTATGGGTCTCTGTGCGAGTCTATGGATCTCTGTGCGAGTCTATGGCTCTCTGTGCGAGTCTATGGGTCTCTGTGCGAGTCTATGAATCTCTGTGCCAGTCTATGAATCTCTGTGCGAGTCTATGCTCTCCGTGCGAGTCTATGAAGCTCTGCGCGAGTCTATGCGTTATCGGTGGGGTCTCTATGCGAGTCCATGGGTCTCTATTGCGAGTGTTAATTGCTATCGGTTTCAACTTTTAATCGTTTGTTGATGCTCGCTTCCCATTTGGGCTCTTGGACCTGTGCTCAACAACCGTAATAAAATATAAATATATATGCAAGTACATGTGCATTCAATTTACACACTGTATGTGTGCGCGTATCTACAAGTACACGTGTTGTGTATATGTTCACAGCGGGCGATCCATGTACAGACGCCCCACTAAAAGAACAGGGAGGAATTACAGAGCGGTGCACGTGCGACCTTTGCGTTTTAAAAGCGCGCTCATCTCAACACACGCATTGAAATCCTTCAGCGAGTGCCCTTCAGCGCAAGAAGATGCGCGAACCATCACCATCCCAGCACACTTCTCAGTCACCTGTTGAGATGAGAGTTTATAGGGGTCATTCGAACCCGATGGGCTATCTGTAAATGGATCACCCCGAAGTTTACGCCGTTTTACAGTTTGTGTCGTTGCAGTGGTATAAATGTCTAGGCCATGTGACACACACACACACACAATATATACACACACGCACACAGTTTCATATGCATATAAAGTATGTATTTTGTAGGCGAATGGAAGCTTTCATCCAGCAGCGGATTAATGGTCGTTCGTGATGATAATGTGTTTTAGACGGTCGTGCGGATGGGAGCGGTGGCGCAGTGATTAGCGCACTGCGCTACGAACCCGGCGCTTTGCTTTCGAATCCCGCTCACGGTTAACATCGGCGACGATTATCTAAACCGGCTGTGGGTGGGCGCTCCCCTAGGTCCACTCAGCCTTAAGAACGAGTACCTGGTGTGCTGTGCCGACATCACCACTGGTGAGACAAAGGCGGCCGGGCGTGGTGCTGACCACTCTACCTACGCCACCCTCGGTACGCCGTGCCGGTGGCTCGCTAACGGCACATGCCCCAATGGCCTGTAGAGGCTATCGGGGGGATCTTTGTGTCACCATGTGCCTGTGAGTGAGTGTGTAGCGCACTGCGCTCTGGGGGATGTTTTCTGTTTTCAATTACTCCCTCCGGCGTGTTTCGCGTGATTACAATGCGTATTAAAAAACACACACACAAAGAGATTGTAAGCAAGAACCTTTGGTTACTCAGCCTTTAAGCGGTAACAATGCGGCCTTGTGATACGCAGTTCTTGGGTTTGACTCCTATCCCGGGTTCTAAGCCGGGCTCTCAAGGGCAGCGAGATGATGCTCTCAGCACGCGGACACCAATGAATTGCGTACAGATCGACTGAATCACATCGACAACCGCATAGACTCGCATAGAGACCCTAAAGACTCACGTAGAAACCCACAGACTCGCACCAGAGATATCCATAGACTCAATCAAAATGAATTGTAACTCGCTGAACAACAAAAAAAACCCCTCTAAGTCCGTCAACAAAACCTCAATAACGTCCGAACGGAGCGAAAGAAGTTAAAAAGAAGAGCCATTGCCCGACGTTTCGGGCAATGGCTCTTCTTCACAGCACACAGAGAAGCTAGAGAGGTAGAGTGGATAACAGTTGGAGGCAAGCACTTTATATTCAATGGGACCTGATAGTAATTCGATTAAAAAAATACTTCTTACTCCAACGAACATTGTTGCAGACTGGTGTTCATCTCTTGGTTACAGCCCTGCAGAGCCAGTAGTGGAAATTCCACATTCCTACGGGGGGGGGGGGGGGAGCGAGTCGATCAACTGTTTGCGTCTTCACAAAGTGTATGGTACTTAAATTTTGATTTAAAGCTTTCGTGACTGCAGTAATTCATATTCTTAGTTTTTTCGGTAAAGTCACGTTGAAGGGAAACGTGACTTTACCGAAAAAACTAAGAATATGAATGGTACTTATTTTATCGACCGAGGGTTAGGGATGATGGGCTGAGCCAAAAACCCCAAGCAGGATTTGAACTCAGAAGCTCGCCCATTGCGAGTCGCTCACTCTACCGCTGAGCCAATCGGCCGGTTGTTAAAGAGCTTTATAGCGCATCGGATTCCTCCAGTATAAATATACACATGAACGATGCGTTTACATACATGGCAGAGATATTACGTTCTCACAGACCTCCCTCTGTATTGCCTATGCAGTATGTTAGTGTAGTCTGCGACCACCTATTAATTTCGGTTACTCGTTTAAGTTCGAGTCGAGTAGGGCCACAGACAAAGAACCCCCGTATAGCCTTCACAGGCTGTCGGGGCAAGTGCTGTTAGCCGGCACGGCACAAGAGGGTTGAGTGGCCAGCACCACGCCCGACCGCCTTTGTCTCCCTAGGTCACGATGTTTACACACCGCACCCGGGTACGCATTTGAGGCTGAGTCAAGGACAGAGACCGAGTCAAAAGTCAAAGACACACACACGAGCGCAACGTTGCCCCCGTTAAGGTCTCCAACAGATTCTTTGGGCAAAGTCAATGCCGGACTAAGCTAGTGCGGGGCCTGTAGCATGATGTTATAAAGGGGCCGTAAATAATAAAAAACACACAAATATTAAAACACGTAAATGTTTAACTTGCATAGTAAAGTAATTGATTTTTTTAATTTGCTATACAGCCAGATAATACGACAAATCGCTAACCTTAAACACCGAGTCGTTCGTAAAAGTTGAAGGCGCTATAGCACTATAGTAATAGAGCACGTGCAGAATCACTGAACCGGAATTGATAGCTTGAAAGCATTTAGCGCGGGGCCCTTGAAAGTGCGGGGACCGTAGTTACTACACAAGTAGTAGCTACTACTTGTGTAGTAGCTACAACATGTGTAGCTACTACTTATGTAGCTACTACATGTGTAGCTACTACACATGGAGCTACTTGTGCTACTAGGATCATCCGGCAATGGGCAAAGTGCCGTTCCTGAGCCTCTATTCCACAGAGAACAACACGCACACAAATACAGACACACACACACACACATATAGAGAGACACAGGAATAGAGACAGACGCACGGCGACATGAAAACACCGAGAGAGAGACAGCAACATGAAACTGCCGTTCGCCACTCAGTGGCGGTGACATCGCCACTGCGCTTGCGCCAGGCTTGGTGCACCCTGAGACGCGTGCGCGCACAGAGACACGCGAACTTAAAGAGAAACACGGAGAGATAGTCAGGTGCTTAAAAACAGACAAAGACACACGCACAGATACAGACAGTTAGAAGGTACACATCGAGACTGAGAAGTCTGCAACACACCCAGCTCGTCACTCATCCCCTCCTAGGACCCTTCCATTCCCGCCCACGTGGTCACCATTGTCTCCATTCTATTGTGTGAGTCAATGGCCAATTAACGCAGTTAAAGGGAGGAGCGGTCTAGTCAGGTTTAGCGAGAGGAAGAGCAGGGGTGGGGGTGGAGAGTGTGAGATGTGTGTGTGTGTATGCATTGTTGAATTTATTTCGCATCGTACATAGCCAGCGAGTCGTGCTAATCGGAGGCGCGGTGGCTAGGAGATGTTAACTACCTCGCCGGGTATACCAGAGACCGTGGGTTCGATCCGACGCCTGCTGCTGTATTTTTGGAGTCTGTGTGTATCTCTCTCCGTGGTCGCGTGGATTTTTCTCCGGGTACTCCGGTGTGTCCCCCCCCCCAACCGCACATTAGGAATCAACAAGTATTTGTCGACTATAATACATTTCTACGCGATATGCACTACGTTGAGCTGTCATTTGTGACCAGGTCGCTTCAGAAAGAGAGCTGGATAGCCCAGTGGGCATTACCTGGTACAATCTAAAAAGTTTAGATCGTGACTTAAAACTTTCGTGACAATAGGAATTCATATTCTTTGAGTCTTTCGGTAAAACCACGTAGATAGATAATAAAATAATAAAATAAATAAAAATAACAAAAATAATGAAAAACCAAAAACTCGCGAGGTTTCGATCGCAACACAAGCGATCGTCTCCGTGACTTTGCCGAAAGAACCAAAGAATCGGAGACTGGTTTCTAGTGCGTACACGTCTCCCCGTTCGTCTATCACCCTCCCATCCACCCCCACCCCCACTTCGTCTGTACCAATCCCTGGACTCTCTCGGCCACGTCCCGATGGTTATCCCATTAATGTCGCTCGCGAAATGGGATATCATTGAACCGACGTGGAGAGGGAGAGAGAGAGAGTCACGCGCACCTCTCTCGTCGCACGGTGCAGCCCTGGCCCTTGTTGGGTGCGGCTCAGGGGGCGCAGGTTGTGGGGTTTTTTTCCCCACTGCACAAGCCGAGCCGTGCCGAGCCGTGCCGTGCCGAGCCGTGCCGTGCCGTGCCGAGCCGTGCCGAGCCGTGCCGAGCCGTGCCGAGCCGTGCCGAGCCGTGCCGAGCCGCTGGTGTCACTCGCAACGGACAAATCGAGATGCGTGTAGATGCCCCGGGTGTCATGGTTGGTCACCAGTCCCAGCACTATCCAGGCTTAACCCCGCTTAGCTTTCCGATATGTTGATGGGTGACTTACATAATGATTCTCCCACCCCCCCCTACCACTTACTCACCCCCCCTCCCTTCTCCCCCCCCCCCCCATCCAGGAACGATTCTGCGCAGATCGATGGTGGAATTGGACGATGAAGGCGGGCCGCCGCCTCCTCCTCCTCCTACGCCTTCCTCTCGTCACGGGCACACGCGAAAGTCACTTTTCAATCTCTCTTTAGAAAATAAAAATCACTGACACGGATGCCCCTGCCCGCGTCGGACATTCCGAGACGCGCAGCCTGGGATTGTAACCACGAGGGGTGCCGCGATAATCGCGTCGACCGTGATAATCGCGATATAGCAGCGTGCGATAACGATGTTCACGACAATCGCATCGTCGTTCAGTTGTACAGAATATCTCTGCGCGCCCTCGTGGTGACGGTGGTGGCGGTGGTGGCGGCGGCGGCCGAGATCGCTACTCGTGCTTGAAACATAAATAAATAAATATTATTTAATTCCCTGCCAAAATATTTATGAAATTACAAACTCGGCAATTAAGGTTGTAAGTAAATACGGTTTTACCCGTTTAAATTAGTGCTTCGCAAAACGTTTCGAGAGTAATTAATGGCATCGCAATTAGATGACGGCATCGATTGGGTAGTTAGTTTAATCATCTCGGTATTTCTGTGGTAACTGACTGCATGTGAGGATGTTGGTCCACTCTTGCCCATTTGCCTGTGACTTGATCCTTACTTTTACATCCCCCCTCTGCTCTCTATATCGTCTCGCATCCGTTTCCCTTCTACTCCCCCACTAAATAAACAAAACTCACGGATTGTTTAGCCCCATCCTGTATCTGTCCCTCCACATAAAAGAGAATACACTTTTTTTTGACTCATCACATCAGCCCCCACCGCCTTGTTGGGAGCATTATTTATTTTCCTTCAGCGGCAAACTATGGATCGGTTTCGACGTTTCGGTGTCTCATCAGCAGAGTGCCGTAGTCAAGGCTCGCTTTTTGTATTTTTTTCAGCAGCATTCGTTCATTCAAAACCAAACTCTGGCGCAGTTTCGACGTTTCGGTGCCGTAGTCAAGGCTCGCTTCAACCGATGCTGATGAACTGCCCAGATGTTTGGAAGATAAGGTCACTGTCCTTCTCTCCGTTGTCAGATAGGGGTGGGGTCCTTGATTTGACGCAAGCCTCTAAAACCTGTGTGTTTATACGGCAGGAGGAATCCGATGAGCTATAAATATTCTGATTCTATGATACAACGCAGAACGATCACCACTCGCGGCGCTGTGGAGAATATCCTGTATTAGTAATCACGGTATTTTCTGCATTTTGTCGTTTCTGTATCGTTACTGAAAAAAACCCGAAATAAAATATATATACTGTATATATATAACAACAAAAACACATCGAAATAAAAACCGCTGGAGTCTTTGTCCAAGTCGACATTGGATGTCAATGGGAAAACGGACTGGCGCTTTCCATGAGAATGTGGAATGTCCACACACCGGCTCAGGGCCACCAAGAGTATACAACATGTGTGAGCCCTCTGCCCCTCCCCATCGGCACGTGGAGGAGGGAAGAGCCACCTCTGACCATGACGCTGTCTATTCGCGTCCTCTCTCTCTCTCTCTCTCGCACGAGTGGCCTAGTTTGTGCCGGAAAGGCGCCGCGTGTTTCAGCAGCAGCAGCAACAAACAACACAACACAAACAACAACAATCAAAACATAGAGTCGACTCTGACTTGTTGTTGGCGATCTGATGCCGGCGGTGTCGCAACGGCGTCTCGCGATGCCGAGTGGGGAACCAAAACATTTGCGAGTGGCCTCGCGACGTTCGGCTACGTACGGTGCGAAAGAAGTTCGACGCACCGTACGCACTGCACGCGCACGGATCCCAAGTGCAGGAAAAGGTCGAATGGGTCCGCGTGGTCCGTGAAATCGCGACCGCAGTCGCGTCCTGCAACTCGTCGTCATGCACGCGAATACTCGCTCAGAGCACTTGCCCCGATATGCTGTTGAGGCTATACGGGGGATCTTTGTCTTCGGCTTCCTTTGTGCGCATGTATACGTATCCATGTATGTCTCGAAGCAAATAAAAAAGGCAAAGATTTCACGGAGAAAATATGAAGGATTAATAAAGAATTAAAGCTTTCGTGACTGCATAAATTACTCATTGTTTTTTTTTTCTTCGGTAAAGTCACGTTTGTAGAAATACCATAAAATTATATTAAAATAAATCAATCACGACGTTTCGACTGCAACACAAGCGATCTTCGTGGTCCGCTAGGCAAGTGTCTAACTGTGTTGTTGGCCTGACTGGTTTTGCATCACGTAATTTTTTCTTAGGTTTGTTGAATTCTCGTCTCTCATCTTCTTGTTGTATTTACCTCCGTGTAAGTTTAACGCTCTCTATGTGTTGCGTTGATGTCACCCTGTGTGCTCCCTCGCTATTTGTTTTTTTACACCTGATGAAGATCGCTTGTGTTGCGGTCGAAACGTCGGGATTGATTTGTTTTAACATAATTTTATGGTATTTCTACAAACGTGACCTTACCGAAAAAAACCAATGAGTAATATGAAGGCTGTTGGGGCAAACGTCGCTAGCGAGCTCCAATGAAGGCCGGAACGGTCTTCCAACGAGACTAAGCGGCCAGCACCACGCCCGACCGCCTTTGTCTCCCCAGTGATGACGTACACACACCGCGCTTGGTGCTGTCCTCGGTTTTAAGGCTGAGTCGACCTCGGGAAGGGCCAGAATCGGTTCAGATATTCGCCACTCATGTGAGCGGCAGTGGGGGAATTGAACTCGGGACAAACACACACGCACGCGCGCAAATCTTCGTGTATGTTGCTCACATGTGCGTATGATTACGTGTGTGCGTGTGTGTATGTTGTTTGTGTTTTGTACGTATGTGCCTGTGTGCGTATGTTGGGGGTGTTCTTTTTCTTGTTGTCTAAACACGCACGGCCGGCCGAGTGAGTGTGTCGCTCACACAGACACGCACACTCACTCACTCACCCATCAAAAACAAAAGATCACCCTGTGTTGCCTTAACAGACAATGCTAGCGAGCAACCTATGAATGCCGGCTGGCATGTCGGCACGTGCGAGCGTGGGTAGCCAGAACCACGCCCGCTCGTCTTTGTCTCCCCAACGCTGACGTTTACACACCGCAATGAGTCGACATGGGGGGGGGGGGGGGTGATGCCCAGCACGAGTTCAGATTTTTCGTCACCGATAGTCGCCGGACGTGGTGGGGTGGTGCGCTAACCACTACACGACCGCTACAACAACAACCGCCACTCGCCACTAAGTGGCGGTGACGTCACCACGACGCTTGTGCCAGGCCATGTGCACCTTGAGGCCACGTGAAGTGTCGAACGCCCGCTGGCAGGAGGTCACGGGGCAGACCCAGCAGGTGCCACGGGTCGACTGACTGAGATGACTGAGATGAGTGGCTGATGCACCACCTGTGCCCCCTACTCTGCCAACCTGCTGTGCTTTAGCCACCCGGCGCTCCGCTCGTTGTTGTGAGCGTCGCTCCTCCGCCCTCCGTTGTTGTTGGAGGGCGACTGTCTCCAACTGCCCAGTAGCATCCTTCACGAGCCTCCTCCACAGAGGCCGATCTTGACACCGCTGGTACCGGTCATCGGCAAGTCCACGACCGCTACACACACATCTATCGTTGTGCGTGCGCGTGTCGCTTCACACACACGGACACAGATCGCCCATATAGCCTAAGCAGACTGTTGGGGCAAGTGCTGTTTGTGAGGTCGCCGTGGCCGGCACCACGCCCGCCCGCCTTTGTCTCCCCAGTGGCGATGTTTACACACCGCACCGGCTACTCATTTGAGGCTGAGTCGACGTAGGGGAGGCCCAGGACCGCTCCAGATAATCGTCAATGGGTGTTCGCCGTGAGCGGGAATCGAACTCGGGTCGCCGGGTTCGTAGCGCAGCGTAGCGCGAACCGCTACAACTACCGCTCCCGACACACACAGACAAATATCCCTCGCATAGCTGTTTGCGAGTAGCAGAACCTGATCATCATCATGAGCATCATCATGAGCATCATCCTTTCTCCTGGCGCAGTGAAGAGAACACGATCGAGTAACATTTGCAATGAAGGCCGCCACGGGACACCAGGCGAGTGGGTGTTGTTCAACACTACGCCACGGCGCGCTAACCGCTACACTACCGCTCCCCAAAATACAACAGACACACACACAGACACACACAGGTACACACAGCGAAATGAACACACAAAGACACGTAGAAAAAACACACACACACAGTCAACAACAACAACCGCCACTAAGTGGCGGTGACGTCACCAAGAGGCTTGTGCCAGGCAACACAGTCAAAAGACAAAGATCCCCCGTATAGCCTGTAACAGACTGTAGAGGCAAGTGCTGTTAGCGAGCACCTATGAAGGCCGAAACGGTACGCGAGGGGGTGGGTGGGCAGCACCACGCCCGACCGCCTTTGTCTCCCCAGTGGCAATGTTTTTTTATCCACCGTACCAGGTACTCATTTGAGGCTGAGTCGACCTAGGGGAGGCCCAGGACCGGTTCAGATAATCGTCGCTGGTGTTGGCCGTGAGCGGGAATCGAACCCGGGTCGCCAGGTTCATAGCACAGCGCAGCGCTAACCGTTACACTACCGCTCCCCACACAGTCACACACAGCGACACACACACAGGCACACACAGCGACACACACACAGGCACACACAGCGACACACACACAGAGAGAGAGAGACGTGTGCGCGGAGTACGGATTAGTCTCTGACACGCGGTAATTCCAGCATTTTTTTTCCAATTAAAGCTCTGAACCCATACCCCCCCCCCCCCCCCAAGCCACAGCCACTTATCAGACGCGAACATATGTTCACTTAGGGTGGGGGCTTAAGGAATTCTGCTGCCATTTCACGCTCATTCGCCTTCTTATCCAAGAGAGCAACAACAACAAAAAAACGTCCGTATATATTTTTTTGCTGAATTGAATATTTTTTTTAAACTATATGTGAATTTTATATTATTATTACTACTGCTGCTACAGACGTATTTTATTTAATGCGCGTGCCCGTCCGAATATTGTCGCGACGTTTCATGGTTTAAAGGCGGAGCGTGCAGCACATGGCGAGGCAGAGGAGATTGTCTGATGAGCCGATAGCCCTTCGCATGCGTCTTCGAGCAAAGCTTCAGTAGCAGAAGAGACATTTTGCAGGCGTCACGGTGCTACGGTATAGGAATGGGTCACGGCACGTGGTAAATGATACAGACGCATATATACAGAGTGTATATATATTATACACGGTGCGTATACTATTTCGGCGCCTCCGATTTTCACGGTCGGCTACGTAGGGTGCGAAAGAAGTTCAGCTGTTCAGAATTTTGCCGGATTATAAGACGCAACCTTCCTTCCCACCCGCTCTCCCTCGCTATTTTAAAACTAAAGTTTGGTGTGAGTTGCGTCTTATAATCCTGTTGGTGTATGTGTGACGGACCCGAGTTCGATTCCCGCTCAGGGCCAACGCCGGTGACGATTATCTGAACCGGTTTCTGGGCCTCCCCTAAGTCGACTCAGCCTCAAATGATTACCTGGTACGGTGTAGTAAACATCGCCACTGGGGAGACAAAGGCGGCCGGGCGTGGTGCTGGCCACCCACCCACTCGTGTGCCGTGCCGGCCTTCATAAGTTGCTCTCTAACAGCACTTGTCCCAAAAGTGTGTTCAAGGCTATACGGGGGATCTTTGCCCTTACTTTTGTGACCGGATTTGTGTAATTCTGTTGACACCGAGGCACGCGTTTGGGGGTGCGTCTTACTATCGGGAGCGTCTTATAATCGCTGCTCGCTAACCACAGGGGGCCTAACCGATCTGTGTACGCTGCATTAAACTCCCAAACTATTTTCTATTTTACCAGGTAAGGCGCACTGAGATCTATAGGTCTTGTCTTTTTTAAAGAAGCGACCTAGCTGTCACAAATGATAGCTCAACGAGCAGTGGCTCATCATCGCGTGGAAATGTCTAACAGCCAAACGACTCTAAACGCGTTGACGTTGATTCTAAACGTGAAGGGGACAAACCGGGAGGACCCGGAGAAAAATCCCCGCGACCACGGGGAGAGACAGACACGCAAACTCCAAATATACAGCAGCAGGCTTCAGGGTCGAGGTCGAACCCACGCCCTCCTGCATAGCAGGCGAGGTAGTCAACATCTCCTAGCCACCGTGATGATGATGAGAGAGAGAGAGAGACACAAACTCCAAATATACAGGAGGCGTCATGGTCGGGATCGAATCCACGACCTCCTGCATAGCGGGGGAGGTTGTCAACATCTCCTAGCCACCGTGATGATGATGAGAGAGACAGAGACACGCAAACTCCAAATATACAGCAGCAGGCATCAGATCGAGATCGAACCCACGACCTCCTGCATAGCAGGGGAGGTAGTCAACATCTCCTAGCCACCGTGATGATGATGAGAGAGACAGAGACACGCAAACTCCAAATATACAGCAGCAGGCTTCAGGGTCGAGGTCGAATCCACGACCTCCTGTATACCAGGCGAGGTAGTTAACATCTCCTAGCCACCGTGGCGCCTTCTACAGGGTGGGGAGATGATCTTTGTATCTGTACATGAAGTACGTAATCATAATAATTCACAAAGCTCTGTAAATCCACTGCCGGATGAGTGCTCCACCTACGCCGCGTGGGTCGTCGTGGGCGTTATTTGACCATACTTCACCAGGCTGGTTAGTGCCGGTTTGACGTGGGAGCAGACAACAAGAGAATGACCATCGCAACCATACACAGTAATACACAAATACGTACACAAATAACACGCAGATACATGCATTCATACATACACAAATACATACACAAACACATATATACACAGATATCTACGCAGATATATACACAAATGCAAACGCAAATGCATGCACAGATACCTACACAGTCGGGGTTGGTGGTTCAGGCAAAGATTACTACGTTGTTGTGAGACTCACAACCCGCCCTCCGCCCCCATTGCGTTGCTTGGTGGCCATGAGTTGGTAGCACGTGGATTGGTGAATCCATCTGTGTGGATATTTGATCAGTTGTTCACTTGTGTGCGCGGTGGGGTCTGCCGCGGCGTGATAGCGAACACATCATCATCATCAGCATCATCATCACCAACATCATCATCAGCAGCATCATCAGCAGCACCATCAGTATCATCATTATAATCATCATCATCAGCATCATTATCAGCATCATCATTAGCAGCAGCATCATTATTAGCATCATCATCATCAGGATCATCACGAGCATCATCAGCATCATCAGCAGCAGCACCATCAGCATCATCATTATCATCATCATCAGCATCATTATTGGCATCATCATTAGCAGCATCATTATTAGCATCATCATCAGCATCATCATCAGGATCATCATGAGCATCATCAGCATCATCATCAGGATCATCATGAGCATCATCAGCATCATCAGCAGCAGCACCATCAGCATCATCATTATCATCATCAGCATCATTATTGGCATCATCATTAGCAGCAGCATCATCATTAGCATAATCATCATCAGGATCATCATGGGCATCATCAGCATCATCAATATCATCCTTTCTCCTGGCGCAGTGAAGCGAACACGATCGATTAACATTTGCAGTGACAATTCTGGCAAGTCGCGCTCTGAAGCAACTCTTGCTTTTTGATTTAAAGCTTTCGTGACTGCAGGGATTCATATTCTTGGTTCTTTCGGTAAAGTCACCACGTAGAAGGGAAACAATAAAATAATACAAATATAAAACAATAAAATTCTCACGACGTTTCGACTGCAACACAAGTAATCATCATCAGGTGTGAAAACCATTATTTTATTGTTTCCCCTCTACGTGACTTTACCGAAAGAACCAATAATATAACTCTGTTGCTCTCAAGAGCCTTGCGTGTCTGGGTTCGGGTTCGCGTGTGGACTTCGCGAGCGAACAGCTGGTGGCCCCCTCAACAATGGTGCTTGATTGCGCTGTATAATCAACGTTATCACCATCATCATCAACAACATCATCATCACCAGCATCGCTAGCGTCGTCAACATCATAATCACCAGCATCACCTTTGTCGTCTTCATCATCATAATCACCAACACAAACATTATCACCATCGCCATCATCATCATAATCATCACCAACATCATCATGGTGATCGTGACCATCACCACCATCCTTACAAACATCGTCATATGCATCATCATCGTCAAGATGATATCCATCATCACCCTTGTAATCACTACCACCATCGTCATCATTATCGTCATTGTCATCGTTATCTTTATCATAATGACCAACCTCATCGTAATTATAATCACTGCCATCACCGCCAACGTCGTCATCACCACCACCACCACCACCACCCTCCTTCTCGACGCCGCGAGGCAGGCACCACCTGAGTGACAATTGACGACGGTGACAATGCTGAGAACTCCTCGAAACATAAAAGAGATGAAGGGGTGGTGGGGCTGGATCTGTCGTCGCCGTATTTAAATCCCGAGTCTGCGGCCAACAACCCCAACGGGCGTGCGCGTGGGTTTCTCGAGAAACAGCTGGCTCACACAATGGTGCTTAATTGCACTGTGTCATTGTGTGTGTAGGTGTGTGGGTGTGTGTGTAGGTGTGTGTGTGTGTAGGTGTGTGTGGGTGTGAGTGTGTGTAGGTGTGTGTGTGTAGGTGTGTGTGTAGGTGTGTGTGTAGGTGTGTGTGTGTAGGTGTGTGGGTGTGTGTAGGTATGTGTGTGGGTGTGAGTGTGTGTAGGTGTGTGAGTGTGTGTGTAGGTGTGTGTGTGTAGGCGATCTGGAGTCTGAGACCAGGAAAGGCAGCGGGCAGAGATGATCTCCCAAGAGAAATGCTGAGGGAGGGTGGCGTTTGTGCACAGACTGCCCTATATGACATTATAACAACAGTCTGGACCACTGGACGGGTTCCGCAGAATTGGAAGGATGCCCTGGTGGTCCCCCTCTTTAAGAAGGGGGACCGCACAGACTGTAATAACTACAGGGGCATCTTACTCCTCAGTGTTCCGGGAAAGGCCCTGGCAAGGCTTATTCAACATCGCCTTGCCAGGCACGCTGAGGAGAGGCTTGCGGAGCCCCAATGCGGTTTCAGGAAAGGGCGGTCCTGCACAGATGCCATATTTTCTGTCCGTCTGCTACAGCAGAGGTGTAGGGAATTCCAGCAAGACCTACATCTCTGCTTTATTGACCTGGTCAAGGCCTATGATACCATCAGTAGGCCTGGGCTCTGGGTTGTTCTTCGTGCTTTTGGAGTACCTGACCCTCTGCTCACGATCATTAAGGACCTTCATGATGGTGAGCGGGCCCGGGTAAAACTATGTGGCCGGGAGTCAGAGCCATTCCCTGTACACCTTGGGGTGCGACAGGGATGTCCTCTGGCTCCCACATTATTTAACATCTATTTTGACCACATAGTTCGTAAAGCCTTCAATAGCTGTACCGGGGGAATCTCCATATGGTACAGATATAATGGGAGGCTGATCGATGCCCGGGTGCGGTCAAGGGATGGCTCCCTATTGCTCAACCACGTTATGTATGCTGATGATTTGGTAATAGCCGCTCATTCAGAGGATGAGTTGGAGACGCTGCTGCTGAGACTGGAGCGTGCCACTAAGAGGTGGGGCCTTACCATCAGCCCCACCAAATCTAAGCACCTGCCTGGGTATTTTGTACCATCGGACAGTCCACCCCCACAACTCCCAATCGGTGATGGGGCAGTTGTGGAGAGAGTGGAGAGTTTCCCATACCTGGGCAGTGTGCTTATGACCGGCTCCAGTTTAACAGCAGAGGTCTCACTCCGAATCAGTCGAGAGGCAATATCTTTTCATCGGTTGCATAACGATGGGTGGAAGCTACCTGGTCTGTCGCTCCGCACTAAGCTTCAGGTCTTCTCGGCCACGGTCATTCCCTCCCTTCTCTACGCTTGCGAAACATGGACACCCCTAATGGAACATCTTCGCCGGTTAGAAACATTTAGCCTGGCCTGCCTACGATCCATACTGGGTTTAACCAGGCTGGATTGTGTGAGGAGCTCACAAATCCTTGAAAGATCTGGGCACGGTCCCATTGGTGAGCTCCTCCGGCAGGCAAGGCTGCGTTGGCTGTGTCATGTAGCCCGCATGCTCAGCCACCGCATGCTGAAACAGCTTTTGTTCGGCCGGATCGAGGGGGCTAAACGGGCGCGGCACGGGCTAGAGAAGAGATGGAGTGATGTGGTACAGGAGGACGTGGAGCTGAGTGGACTTGCCGATGACTGGTACCAGCGGTGTCAAGATCGGCCTCTGTGGAGGAGGCTCGTGAAGGACGCTGCTACTGAGCAGTTGGAGGCAGTCGCCCTCCAACACCAACGGAGGGCGGAGGAGCGACGCTCACAACAACGAGCGGAGCGCCGGGTGACTAGGGCACAGCAGGTTGGCACAGTAGGGGGCACAGGTGGTGCATCAGCCAGTCATCTCAGTCAGTCGACCCGTGGCACCTGGGTCTGCCCCGTGACCTCCTGGCAGCGGGCGTTCGACACTTCACATGGCCTCAAGGTGCACATGGCCTGGCACAAGCGTCGTGGTGACGTCACTGCCACTTAGTGGCGAATGGCGGTTGTTGTTGTGTGAGTAGGTGTGTGGGTGGGGAGAGGCGGTGTAGCGGTTAGCGCTGCGCTACGAATCCCGGTGACCCGAGTTCGATTCCAGCTCACGGCCAACACCGGTGACGATTATCTGAACCGGTCCTGGGCCTCCCCTAGGTCGACCCAGCCTCAAATGAGTACCCGGTGCGATGTGTAAACATCGCCACTGGGGAGACAAAGGCGGCCCGGCGTGGTGTTGACCACCCACCCTCTCGTGTGCCGTGCCGGCCTTCATAGGTGCTTGCGAACAGCCACAGCAGTCTGTTAAGTCTACACAGAGGGGCTTTGTCTTTGTTTTGTGTGTGTGTGCCTGTGCGACGCGTGACACGAGTGAATTGATGTACGGGAGGGTGGGGGGGGACCGCTCAGAATGGGAGCATAAACAGGCACGGGAACCCGCGCACATCAAAGGGCACAACAACAACGGGCGGATCGGCGCTCACGCCCCGCGCATCTCTCCCTTTCTCTCTCTCTCCCTCACTCTCTCCATCTCTCTCTCTCTCTCCATCTCTCTCTCTCTCTCCATCTCTCACTCTCTCTCCATCTCTCCCTCTCTCTCCATCTCTCACTCTCTCTCTTTTTTTTTACGATCAGAAGAAACAAGAAGATGCTCGGTGTAGTCGGTACTTTGCTCCGTTCATCATTTCGGTTTTTTTTGTTTTTTAATGCTTTGCTTTATGTAACCCTCCCCCCCCCCTTTTAAGTGAAAGACCCAAAAAAAATGTTTTTCTTTTTTCTTTCCCCTTCCTCTCTCTCTACCCCCCTCTCTGCCCCCCTCTCTCTCTACCCCCCTCTCTGCCTCTCCTCTCTCTCTACCCCCTCTCCGCCCTACCTCTCTCTCTGCCCCCTCTCTTCCTACTCCATTTGGCTCTCTCTCGCTCTCTCTTTTTTCTTTATAACTACGACAAGTGCTGCATCTGCACGCAGCCCTTCCCACAGTCAAACGGCCTCCGATGGGTAGCTTAGATCTGCATGCAGAGCTCTCCGTCATCTGCCACCGAGCACACGGCCTCTTCCAGCCCCCACTGCTCCTTGAAGGCCGGCACGGCGTGGGTCAGCCGCGCGTGGCGGAACTCCAGCCACACCCTGGCTCCGACCAGAGCGCGGAAGATGCCCAGGCTGCTGGCTGGACGTTGCCCCTCCAGGGCCACCTTCCTCGCCCTGTATATGGCGAGCTTGGTGTAGCCGAAGAGCACGTTGACTAGCCCCTGAAGATGTTGGGGTCCGTCGCCCTTCGGGTATCCAAAGATGAGGACCGTCGGGGAGAAGTGGAGGCTGAACCTTAGGAGGATGTTTCTCAGGACCTTGAACAGCGAGTCCAGGCTCTTGCACTCCACGTATTGGTGCACCACCCTCTCCGCTTTACCGCAGAACTGGCACTCCGGGGACGTGTCGGTGAAGCGCGCCAGGGAGACGTTGGTGGTGACGGTGCCGTGGGCGATGCTCCAGCTGAGGTTGCCGATGCGGTTGTACGTCGGTCTGCAGTAGAGTTGCCTCCAGCGAGGCCTCTCCGGAGAGACGCAGGGCAGGGCATTCCTCCAGGCATGATCCTTGTGGCTCCTCAGGGTGTCCTGTTGGTGGAACCGGACCATGTAGGAGTAGAGCACCTTCCTCTTTACATTTGCGAAGGCCACCTCCGGTAGGTCTTCTAGCCGGCACAGGTTGTGATCCGCCTTCATTTGTCGGCATTGGCGATGCAGTGGCACGACTGAGAGCTCCGGTGGAGGGGGATCGAGAGGGGCCTCGTCATCCCCAACGCCGATGGGGGGCGTTCTCCCCGCTGCCGCTGAGAAGGCCCCCTTGGCTTCGGCCAGGATCCGGGCAGCCACCCGGAGCGACTGCAGCCCTGTCTTTGCGGCCACGTCTGCTGGTCCAAGCCACCAGCCCCGTGTTTCAGGCTCCACCAGATCTCCCATCCTGGTGAGCCTCGCGTTGGCGAGGCGCCTCTCCATGCCATGGGTGGTGGTGGTGGATGGCAGCTTTGTCTGTGGGTTCCTGAGGATCGGTTCGAAGACCAGATCCTCGGCCGATCGCGGTTGGTTCAGCCTCCTGACGGCGAGGGAGCTCCATGTCTGCAGGACGCTTCTGTAGAAGGGTGGCAGCTGTCCCAGTGGGAGGCCCTGCAGGTCCATGTAGAATAGTTGCTTGGAGCACTGCAGACCCCCAGCTGTTTCAGGAGGAAGGAGGCCGTGATGCTCCAGGCCGGTGCAGGGGCGGCGTGCAGGAACTTTTGCGCTGCCTGCAGTCGGAAGGTGGCCAGCTGACTCCGCACGCACACCAGCCCGTGACCGCCCTCGTCCAGTGGCAGGGCCAGGACCCCAGCCGCGACCCGGTGTCCTCCACCCGACCAGAAGAAGTCGAGGACTCGCTTCTGAAGTGCGTTGACGAGGCTCATGGGGGGTGCAGGGAGAAGAGTCGGTGCCACAGCATGGACGTCACCAGCTGGTTCACCACCAACGTCTTTGTCCTAAAGGTGAGGAACTTGCACAGGCGACTCCAGGTGGCCAGCCGCTCCTTCACCTTCTCCTCCAGCTCGACCCAGTTCCTCTGCGGTGGTTCCTCCTCTGGTCCGAGGAACACTCCCAGGTGGTGCAGCGATGTTGTGCTCCAATTGATGGCTTTTGCCTTCTCGGGACACTCGGTCATGTCCCACGCTCCAACCAGCAGGCCGCTGCACTTTTGCCAGTTCATTTTTGATGAGGAGGCTTTCGAAAAGACCTCCTGGCACTCATGCAGCAGGGCGACATCAGCCAGGGAGCGCAGGATGAGGAGGACGTCGTCGGCATATGCCGTCAGGACCAACTTGATGCTTGGTTCCCTCAGCACCAGGCTGCTGAGTCTCCGCCTTATGAGATTCAGGAAAGGCTCTAATGCCAGGGCATAAAGTTGGCCCGACAATGGGCATCCCTGTCTCACTCCTCGCTCGTATTTGACCAGGGCAGTGAGGGCGCCGTTGATCTTGATCATGCACTCCGCCTTGGTGTAGAGTAGGCGGATCGTTCGGACAAAGGCATCCCCAAAACCCAATGTCTTGAGGGTTCCCAGCAGGTACTTGTGGTCCACTCTGTCAAAAGCCTTTTCCTGGTCAAGAGCCAGAAACGCGATTGGGATGCCCAATCTCTGGGACACCGCGATGAGGTCCCTGACCAGGAAGATGCCGTCGTGGATGGTTCGTCCGGGGATGGTGTAGGACTGGTCCCCGTTTACGACTTGTGCAATCACCCCTTTCAGTCGCAGGGAGAGAGCCTTCGTCAATATTTTGTAGTCTGTGTTCAGGAGGGAGACCGGACGCCAGTTTTGTAGGTGCCTCAGGTCTCCGTTCTTGGGAAGCAGAGTGAGCACCGCCCTCCTCCAAGACTGAGGCATCACCCCAGTGACTGAGGCTTCCTCCAGCACCTCTCTGTAGTCCTCCCACAGGGATGGCCAAAAAGCGGCGTAAAACTCCCCTGTTAGGCCGTCTAACCCTGGGGATTTATTTGGGGCCAGTCCTCTTACAACTGCGTCAAGGTCAGTCCTGGTGAGCTTTTGCTCTAGCAGCTCTTTCCCATCTTCCCCCAGGGTGGGTAGACCACTCCATGCCTCCACCTGGGCCGGTTCCGATGTTTCTTCAGGGGAGAACAGGCTGCCGTAGAAGTCTCTGATGATGGTCGACTTCTGCTGGAGTTCGTGCACCAGGACACCGTCACCATCAAAGAGGCACTCCATGGATTTGCGTCTCCCATTCTGCCTCCCGAGGGAGTAGAAAAGCGGGGATCCATCTCTCCCTCTCTCTCCATCTCTCCCTCTCTCTCTCCATCTCTCACTCTCTCTCTCCATCTCTCTTTCCATCTCTCCCTCTCTCTCTCCATCTCTCCCTCTCTCTCTCCATCTCTCCCTCTCTCTCTCCATCTCTCCCTCTCTCTCTCTCCATCTCTCCCTGTCTCTCTCTCCATCTCTCCCTCTCTCTCTCCATCTCTCCCTCTCTCTCTCTCTCCATCTCTCCCTCTCTCTCTCTCCATCTCTCCCTCTCTCTCTCCATCTCTCACTCTCTCTCTCTCCATCTCTCCCTCTCTCCATCACTCACTCACTCTCTCTCTCCCTCCATCTCTCACTCTCTCTCTGTGCATGCTGGGAAGAGGACGTGTCTACCCGCGCTCCTGGCGATTACATTACCTGCCAGTGAGGGCCTAGTTTTACGTGTGAATCGTAGCCTTGCCTGACGTTCGTTTTTTGCACTTTCCAGCGACCTCTTTAAATCTCCAAGCACCTTCGAGTGCTCATCATCATCGTCTCTCCTCCGCCTCTGTAAGTGCCTCCAACAACAACACCGGCTCGTGCTGTCTCTCACTTCAGCTCTTTTTCCTCTCATCACACTCGGTTTACTCGGCAAGCCTGCGGCCTACTCACAGCCCTGCACCCACACTACCTTTCCTCCCCACCTCTGTTACATCCTTCCTATTCTTCTGCTTTACTGCAAACGTTAAAATCGCTCCTCTTGCTCACTCCCCTCCTCTCTGCTCTCTTCCCCCCCCCCCCTCTCACCACTGCCGCTTCCCTGCCCCCACAGCACCCATCACGCCACGGGACGCTCGTGACAACACCTGCTCACTGCACCCCCCCTCTCTCTCCTGTCGCCACCCTGCGCCCCCCCCCACCCCACTCTTACTTTTCACCCATCTCTTCTCGTCTTGTTCTCTCCTTTCATTCGTGCAGCTAACGACGTTTATTTATATGCAATCTATTTATTTACTTACTTACAAATGCCACGCCACGCTACGCCGGAGGACATCTCTCAAACCGCCCAACAGGGACTGTTCGGCTTCCCGTCACCTGAGATAAAGGTGGACGACGTGATAGTCGCCGCTGCTGGACAGTGTGTGGGGAATCGGAACGTCATCGCCGCGACTTCCATGAACCGCGGCTACGTGGTCTTCTTCACCAACGCGGAGATGGTGGCGCGCGTCATCGCCGCGGGCCTCACCTTCAAGGGGGAGATATTTGCGCAATGCACACCTCTCTCCTCCCCCGCGCGAAAAGTGCTCATCTCCAACGCCCCCCCACCTTTCCTCAAAACTGCCGACCTACAAGAGACCTCGAGCGGTTCGGCAAAGCTGAATCCGCACGGCCGCTCGCCGAGCTCGTGCGGAGACTGGATCTGCGTGACGTGTGGCGACTGCAGCATCCAGGCCCAGCGGCGGTACTCTCGGTGCCGCTGCGGCTCTCAAGGCAGGATGAGCCTCGCCAGGCTCGACCGACCGTGCGCCAACGCCGGCAGCGTTAACCTGCTCGGGGAAAGTAAAATCGTACCCTCCGGTTTCTCCGATCACCGCCTGGTCTCTGTGCTGCTGCTGCGCATTCCTAGAGGGTAGCAGCACAGCGCCTACTGGAGACTCAACGTACAGCTGCTTGATGACACCGACTTCAGAGAAACCTTCAAAGCCTTTTGGACTCAGTGGCTGTCTACCAAAGGCAGCTTCAGCTCCCACCAGCTGTTGTGGGACAACACAAAGGCGCAGGTCAGGGTTCTCTGTCAGCAGTTCATGAGCCAGCACGCTGCCGCCAAGAACGAGGTGGCGCGCCAACTTCAAAACGAGCTGCTGGCACTTGAGGCAGAGCTGAGCTCATCCCACGGCAGACAGCAGGGTGAGACGCCGCTGGAGAAGCAGCGGCTTTTCAGGTCCATCACGGACGAGCAGGCACATCGTGCTTTAGTGTGCAAAAAGATGCAGCACCTGTCGCAGATGGACTCTCCCTCTAAGTTTTTCTTCCAGTTAAACAAAGCACCGGCCAACACCACAAACATTTCCGGTTTGCGAACTCCAGATGGACAAACAGCAACTTCTGAGAGCGAGATCGCCAAGACCGCCAGGGATTTCTACTCACAACTTTTCGCCACCAAAACCATACACGACGAGGCTGTCCGGGAGCTACTGGACGGGGGCCCTACCTTAGGAGTCCCCGAGCGGGATCGTCTGGACAGCCCCGTCACCCTGCGGCAGGAGCTCCACACCGCTGTGAAAGGGCTCGCAGCTGGTAAAGCCCCGGGGATTGACGGCCTGCCGGTTGAGTTTTATGCGGCCTTCTGGGATGAGCTTGGCCCTCCACTACTACAATTGTTGACGTAGAGCCTGCAGAAGGGGGAACTCCCCACAGAGCTGCAGGAGAGCGGTGGTCTCCCTGCTACACAAGAAGGGGGACCTGTGCCTCCTCGTGAACTGGCGACCCGTGTTCCTCTTTGTGTGCTGACTACAAAATCTTCTCCAAGGTGCTGGCAAACCGTCTCAAGACAGTGCTGGGTCAGCTGATCTTGCCGGAACAGTCGCATTGCATCCCCGGACGGTGCATATACGACAACATCGGTACGGTCAGAGACATAATCTCCCTTGCAGAAGCGCACAACATGGACTTAAGCCTCCTCTTCTTAGATCAGGAGAAGGCCTTTGACAGGGTGAGCCACGAGTACCTGGACAAACTCCTAACGTCGCTCGGCTTCGGCCAGGCCTTCATCTCGCACGTTAGGCTCCTGTACACGGGCACATCCAGCCTCTTGAAGATAAACCAGCAGCTCGGCGCCCCTTTCCCTGTGACGAGGGGGGTCAGACAGGGATGCCCCCTCTCGGGGCTGCTGTACACCCTGTCCATTGAGTCACTGCTACGCCACCTGAGACGAAATCTGACTGGCCTCAAAGTCCCGGGACCTGAGAATGCGGTCATCAAGCTCTCGGCTTACGCAGACGACGTGATGCGTCGTCCTCAACGATGCGCGTGACGCCTCCGTGCTCTGCCAGGCGGTTGCAGTGTACGAGAGGGCCTCCTCCGCCAGGGTCAACTGGGCCAAGTGCGAGGCCCCCTCTGTGTTTGGGGTCGCAAGGCGGCGTTCGCTCTGTGCTCCTCCCAGGAGGAGTCGGTTGGCGGGATGACGGAGTCAAGTACCTGGGGGTTTACCTGGGGAAACCACGTGATGTCGCTCTGAACAACTGGACCGAGCTAGCCGACACAATCGAGGCTAAATTACTGACATGGGCACGCCTCGCTCCGCAGATGTCATTCAGGGGCCGCGTGCTCGTCGCTAACAGCCTGGCAGCATCCTTGCTGTGGCACAAGACCAAAGCCCTCCAGTCTCCTGCTTGGCTACTCACCAGAGTCAACCGCTCACTCGCGCACTTCGTCTGGCATGGGAAGCACCAGCTCAGGCCGGGCGTTCTCTGCCTGCCGGTGGGCGAGGGCGGCCAGGGCCTGGTGGACGTCGCCGCCAGCGTCGTGAGCTTCAGGCTCATGGCAGTCAGGCGGCTGCTGTACGACCGGGAGGAGCTACCCTGGAAGTCGCCGGCCCTCGCCCTGCTGAGGAATGCAGGGGGGTGCCTGGGGTACGGAAAGGAGCTCTTCCTGATGGACCTGAGCCTGGTCGACTACACGAGGCTGCCAGATTATCACCAGAGCCTCTTGGACGCGTGGCGGAGATTCGAGTGGAGCAGAACGCGCGAACTCTACGACCTCGCGCAGTTCCTCAACGAGCCCCTCGTTCTGCAACGGCCTCTTCCAGGGGATCAGAGGAGAGAGGACCCTGGCTCAACGCCTCACATCAGCAGGGCTGCGGACAGTCTTCCACCTCGTGCAGGCCCACCAGCCCAAGTGGAAGACTGCAGCTGAGATCGCCAGCACCGCGGGACTCCACTCTATGCTCGCTGGGGAGAAGCTGCTGCGGGACGTGCTCCGTGCCATGAAGGAGCTTCGCCTGAAGCTGGAGGCACCAGGGGATGATGGCGGCCCTTCACCCCCCTCCTCCTCTTTCCCAGAGTTGTGCTTCTCCTGCGCGCACCCCCCCCCCCGGCCACAGCGACTCCGGCAAGCTACTGAAGCTCCGAGGCTGCAGGAACGTTGCCCCTCAAGAGTGCCCCAAACACAGCGCTCTACACGTGCTGTGTCAAGGCGCTGCATTCCCGAGACCTGGCCGACCTACCGGACACAAAATGGAGAGACCATTTCTCTCCCCTCATTGCGGCCGCCCCTCAGTGGAAACAAATGTGCAAGTCTCCCGTAGCCAAACGCTGCGGTGACCTCCAGTGGAGGTTGGCACACTGCACATTGCCATCGGCCGTGTGGCTCAGCCGAATCTCGCCAGGGGTAACAGACTTGTGCATTTCCTGCGGTGCCAGGGAGGATCTGCCCCACCAGTACTTACACTGCCAGTGGCTCAAACCAGTGTTCCGCCTTTTGGGGGACATCTTCAGGAAACTGGGGGTGCCCTTCTACAACAGCTGCTTCGCATATGGGGTGCCTTACCTGGCTCACAAACGCCATGACCTCGCCAACTTCGCCTGTGCTCAGGCGAAGTTGGCGGTGTACAGAACGAGAAAAAAGATGCTGGAAGGTGACACTGACGGCTGCTCTGTGCTTCTTCCAGTGTTCAGAGGCCTGCTTAAGGCGCGGCTCCGGCTGGAGCACGCCACGTACCACACACACGTGTCGGTGATGTGCAGCGCGTCTTCTTCTAACGCTGGGGAGCCGGACAAGCCCCTCTCTGTACCAGCGTGGACGGCACCCTCCACGTATTCACCTTCTGAAGCGCTCGCTCGTCAATGTGGCGTGCGCGAATGACCACCACAACCACGTGACTTTTCTTTCGTGTTGTGCGCGGTGCTTTTTAGTGCCACAGCGCGTGGATTTGTAACGTTTATTTTATTTGTTTGCTGGTGACTGTATTTCATATCGAAATCGCCCCCAGTGTTTTTGCTGCTGGCGGCAATAAAAGTTGTTTAAAAGTCTCTCACTCTCTCTCTCCATCTCTCTCCCCCTCTCTCTCTCCATCTCGCTCTTTTTTTTTTACGATCAGAGGAAACAAGAAGATGCTCGGTGTGGTCGGCACTTTGCTTCGTTCATCATTTTGTTTTTTTCAATGCTTTGCTTTATGTGCCCCCCCCCCTCGTTTAAAATAAATGAAATATTTCACGAAATATTTCACGAAATATTTCACGCTCTGCTCTCCTCCTTCTTACCTGTTCCCTCTCTCTCTCTCTACCCCCTCTCGCCCTATTCTATGTTTATGTTTCCCCTGTTTTCTATGTAATATTTGTAAAAAAAATTACGACAAGTGCTGCATCTGCACCCAGCCCTTCTCGCAGTCCTACGGCCTTCGATGGTAGCTCATATCTGCATGGAGAGCTCTCCGTATTCTGCCACCGAGCACACGGCCTCACGGCCTCCTACAGCGCCCACTGCTCCTTGAAGGCCGGCACGGCGTGGGTCAGTCGCGCATTGCGGGAACTCCAGCCCACACACCCGGGCTCCGACCAGAGCGCGGAAGATGCCCAGGCTGCTGGCCGGACGTTTCCCCTCCACGGCCACCTTCCTCGCCCTGTATATGGCGAGCTTGGCGTAGCCGACTAGCACGTTGACCAGCCCCTGAAGATGTTGGGGTCCAAAGATGAGGACCGTCGGGGAGAAATGGATGCTGAACCTTAGGAGGATGTTTCTCAGGACTTTGAACAGCGAGTCCAGGCTCTTGCACTCCACGTATTGGTGCGCCACCGTCTCCACTTTACGGCAGAACCGGCACTCCTCTGTCCCCCTCTCTCCACCCCCCCCCTCTCTCTCCTCTCTTCTTTGTTCACCTTTGTTCTGGTGCTGAATGGGGGAGACGAGAAAGAACTTGTGAACGGCGCGACGATGATGCGCATGATTGGTTATTTGTTTTCGTGATTTGCTCACCCTTACCTGGACCTTGCACTGCTGTAGTGTTTTCGTGTCGTTTGTCGTTGTTGTTGTTAATTTCGTGACCCGCATCTGCGAAAGAGAGCTTAATAGCTCATCGGATTCCTCTTGCAGCCTGGACAGAGATTCTGATTCTCGTTGTGCCCCGCGTACACCAGTGGTCAGGAACGATTGCCATTCGATGAGGGACAGTTTGGACGCGCGAGTGAATCACGAAACGCGACTGAACAAGATCTGAAAATTGCGCAAAGTAGCGTGGTGCGAGGGCTTTCCTCACACAGTGCAGGCAGCGAGCCTCTTTTGACCATACTTCACCCCGCTGGTCACTGCGCTTGGGTGCGGCATGTGAAGGATGACAACAATGGGTCTTGCTGCACTGCCCCCTAATGCCCCACAACACCTACCTGCACATACATGCACCTACCTGGACCTACAACACATACATGCATCTACCACACCTAGCACACCTACCTGGACCTACAACACATACATGCACCTACCACACCTACGACACCTACCTGGACCTACAACACATACATGCACCTACAACACATACATGCACCTACCACACCTACCACACCTACCTGGACCTACCACACCTACCTGGACCTACAACACATACATGCACCTACCACACCTAGCACACCTAGCACACCTACCTGGACCTACAACACCTACCTGGACCTACAACACCTACCTGGACCTACCACACCTAGCACGCTTACCGTGCACACCTGCACCTGTTCACGTGACTCCGCGTGTCGCCCTTCATTAGTTTGTCATTGTATTTATAAGCGATATACGGCATCTTTCCCAGCGCCCCGCTCCCTCCTTCGCCCTGCTCACTCTGCTGTGCCAATATTTGCTCTCTGTGCGGGTACGCGCTGTAGGTGTGTGGCAGGTACAGTAGGTGTTGTCGGTGCAGGTAGGTGTGGTAGGTGTGGTAAGTGTGGTCGGTGTGGTGGTGTAGCGGTTAGCGCAGCCCTGCACTACGAACTCCGGCGACCCGGGTTCGATTCCCGCTCACGGCCAACACCGGTGACGATTTTCTGAACCGGTTCTGGGACTCCCCCTAGGTCGACTCAGCCTCAAATGAGTACCCGGTGCGGTATATAAACATCGCCACTAGGGTAACAAAGGCGGCCGGGCGTGATGTTGGCCACCCACCCCCTCGTGTGCCGTGCCGGCCTTCATAGGTGCTCGCGAACAGCGCTTGCCCCAACAGCCTGTTAAGGCTACAAGTTGGTACCGATGGTGGTGCATCTACCGATCATCTCAGTCAGCCAACCCATGGCACCTGGGTCTGCCCCGTGACCTCCTCCTGCCGGCGAGCCTTCGACACTTCACGTGGCCTCAAAGTGCACTTAGCCTGGCACAGGCTGTGTTGGTTACTGGTGATGACGTGATCTGTGTTCACGCACGCGGTAATGGCCTCTGTCACGCACCCATCCTCCTGGCGCTCGTTCTTCTCCTTTTTAATTGTCGCGCCCTCGTTTGATGGCAAATCGTCTGCAGTTGGCGAGTGGACTAAATACAAAGTTGTGACACGTGAAGTTCGATTAAAACGACGGGCGTTGTAGCAGCAGCAGCCTCTTATTGTGTTCCACAGTGGATGAGTGCCAGAGCGGAACGCACAATGGGCACGAGTTATTCCGATTCGCGGTGATACAACAGCGGTTTGAAAATATTTACATCGTGATGGAAATTCCACGTTGCCGTGCCGAGGGCAAGTGCCGCGAGCCAGCACCTAATGAAGGCCGATGCACGGCGCGCAAACGGAGTGGTGATGAACTTCACCCCACCACACCGGGTCATTATTTAAGGCTGATTCCATCTAAGGTGTAAGTCTAAGAACCGGTTCAGATATTCACCACTGATTTTGCTCATCAACAACCGCCCGTCCAGCAACCCCACCCCCCCCGTTAGCCTTTGTGTTGGGTGTGAGAGCACGCGCCGTGAGGGTGAATGACTTCCTCGTTTTAGCATCCGCAACAAAACCACCACCACCTCCTCCTCCCATCTTCGTGGTGTTGGTAGTCTGACCCCCCACCCC